>NC_043700.1:67294761-67367586 GCF_006229205.1 Suricata suricatta
AATAGCCCAACGTTAGATTAATGGAAGAGCCTAGGCATTATGAAAGTTATAGGGAAAGAATGTAATTTGCAGAGCTGCAACAAAATGTGTAAGTCCATTTACATTTCACCTTTTTTTCTGTAGTGAATAAAGTGAATAAGCCCAAGCATCTTTTATACTACATTCATATCATTTTAGTTAAATTCCCTGAATTATTCTGGTATTTAATTAATATATGTGTGCCATACAGCAGAGAGCAGAAATACCAGCTTTGTTGATTCAGTAGTTGAAAATTCCACCTGTATATTGTGAGTGCCCTTGTCTGGAGTCTTGGAATGCAAGAATTGGTGCTAATTAGTCATGTTGAAGTGGCCTCTTTCCTGAGCTCAACTCATATATAATGCACTTGGTATCTTTACATGAAAGTCAAATAGGCACCTCAGACTTGGCTTTAATTCCTTGGTACCAGCCAGTGCCTCCCCCCGTGTTCTCTAGCTCATTAAAAGTACCAGCAGTTATTCAAGCTAAATCCCAAGGAAAAGATATCATTTCCTCTTTCTCTCTTTCTCTCTCTCTCCACACCCATATTCAATCCATCACTAAGTCCTGTTAGTTCAAACATCACAGTCTGTTTCAAATATATCCAGTCTTCTTTGTCTTCATTTCTATCATTTCATGCCAACCCATTATTATCTATTTTGTGGATGAGTATTATGTAAATTTTGGTTCACAAAATATCTAAAAATTTTTGAAAACTGACACACCTCTTACTTTGCATGTATTTGAGTTGGCATTTTAAGGATTTTATCATAAATTAATTAGCTGTAAAGAATATGATTTTTGAAATACTATACATATTGTATTATAAAATAAATCCATTTCATGGAATCTAATACCATAGCAAATTTATACACAGAGCCATTCTTTAAAAAATATTAACGAACAATGACCCTTTGATGTTTGGAAATTTTACTTCGTATCTTTTTTCTTTACAATTATATTTTTATTCCACTTCCCCTCAGAACTTTAAACCAATATAAAAACCACTTGCTGACCAATATTTCATACTTTTCTGTGAAAAATATGTATCACAGTTTTTATGACTTTTTATTATCACAAGGATCTAAAAGAGTTCCAGATTATTGGTACACGAATTGATCAAAACACCAATGTATTAGACATTGGTGAAAGACAGACACTGGGTGAAAGATAATAAAGCAAAAGATAAAATTTTATTTTAATGCATATTTTAATGTTCTGAGTGTTTCTTCTTCAAGCTTCACATGTGCATGAATAAGTACTATTTATTGTTAAAGTGAGAATGTTTATTATCAATTACAGTTTTATTCATCACATTTTAGATGCAAACACTGTAAACCTTTTTATATAAATAAATGGATGGGAATAAAGAATGATTAATTATAGCAACATCACTCCATTCATTAAACTAAATTATAAGGCAAAAATCACAAAGTGGCCCATGAAAAAAAGTGTATAAAGATTGATCAGCTGACACTCGGTTCCTTTTGCAATTTTGTTGAAAGGAACATTTGGAAATCACCTGACTTGCAAAAGGACTTTTTGTTAAACTCAGTGAAATAATTTTCATCCTTAATCTCTATAGTGGTATTTCAAGCTGTTCTCCAGTGATGCTTTGCAGGATTTACAACCTGGAACAATGCTCCATGTAAGCTTCAGGGTGAGTAAGAAGCAAATTTTTAAAGAAGGAAGTCTTCCAGATAAGTCAGTTATAGAAAATAATGCAAATGTTTTTTTTAAAACCATCCCTGCTTCCTGACTTCTTGGAATATCGAAGGGAAACCCGGGTGTGTCCAGTGAAGACGTGTATGCGGACAGCTGCAATAGCCTCCATCCTAGCTGTGCTCATGCGTCCAGTCTTCATTTTTCTTTTTCATTTTTCACAAAGTCACCGTGACCATTTTAAAACACAAATCAGATGTTGTCGCTTTCTGCTTAAAACACACCAATGGCTTTTCTTTTCCGGTTTCAGTGGTCTTGGAACAGGAAAAGCCCTTTCTTGCTTCAAAGCCTTTGCATTATGGTTTTCTTCAGGTTGGAACTTTCTCCCAGTTTTTAGAAATGCTACATTACTCTTGTCCTTAAGATGTCAACTCATTGATTCCTTCTATGAAAGGCTTTCCATAATCACCCCATCCAAAGCAAAACTTACATTCTCTATTCCATTAGAGCCTTCTTTCCTTTATAGGAGTAATAAGAATCTGAGGAGAAAAAATACCTTTTGTTTAGGTATGAGTTTACTTACATATGATCTATAATCACCATTACATTATAAACTCTTTGAATGACTGGTAACCGGCACTGTGTCTTCTGGAGCACATATAGATGCTCAACAAATATTTGAGTTGGAATCTATGAGTTGTAGCTATATTTTGTCTTCTCCTAAGATATGAATCAGAGGGGGATGGATAAGAAAAAGGAAGGTGCCAAACAAAGAAAGGAAAATCGTTTTAAATTCCTGATATGTAGTCTCTGGCGGGAAATTGTTTTCAAAACTTTTAATCACTTGTGAATTCCATTCACTGTTCTCTAGTAAGTTCCAAACAACTGAGATAAATACCGCATAAATACTGTGGGATTCTATTTCCATTATAAGGAAGCTTCTTAGAAATATTAAAGGCTTTTTAAAAAGTTATACACAACCAAACTTGGCAAATATATATTTTACCCCATCATGTAAGTATTTAAATTAATGTGAATAAAGTCTTAGCATAACATTTCTTGAAATTGATATTAAAAAATGTTTATATGTGAACTTTGAAAATGTATATTTGTCTAAGCCTGCCTAAACTCACAAACACAAATAAATGTACATTGTATATTAAGAAATTGACATTTTTCTCATGGTTAATATATCAAGTATTTCCTGCTACTGTGTTATATATCAGATGTCTTTGATAAGAAATACCAGTACAGAACTTCCTTCTCTTGATTTTGAAAACAGGGGGCGTCAGCCTAACTGTCCGTAAGTCTTATGTCCTTATTTATTAAATAAAAACTATGTGTAAAGCTGAATAATTCATTATAACAACAAAGAACATTTTTATATCCAAGCTTACTCATGGAAAATATATGTTTTGTTATTGTTATAGTTTTAAATAATTGTATTGTCAGTGAGCCATGAGCTTGATTTTTCCTAATAGCTGTAATGACTTATGAATCAGATATTAAGATGAAGATAAATGATGTTTTAGAGACATGAGCTACATCTTTTTTTAAATATATTTTTTAATGCTTTATTTATATTTGAGACAGAGAGACAGTGTGATCAGGGGAGGGAGAGAGAGGGAGAGAGAGGGAGACACAGAATCTGAAGACAGGCTCCAGGCTCTGAGCTAGCTGTCAGCACAGAGCCCGACACAGGATTTGAACCCATGAACTGCAACATCATGACCTGAGCCAAAGTCAGACCTTCATTCAACTGAGCCACCCAGGCACCCCATCAGCTTTTTTAAAATCTTCTGTTCCAAATAGTCTTCAATGAGTTTATCTACTGTGAAATCTGAAGTGTTTTTCCTAATATTTAAGATGGCTTTTAATTGAACATGTAGCTGTTTTCCAGTTGTGCCACTCCAGTAAGGGAAAAGCTAAATGACTAATGTTGAAATAGCTCATCTCCAAGTAAATAGTTTGAGGGAATTATTGGCATTTGAAATGCCTCCTTGCTATCTTCATAAGCTCTGAAATTAAAAATAAGGTAAATTATGCAATAGTCCTTTTAACTAGGAGAGAGCTATCATCATGCAGAAACTTTGAGAAATGTGATCGATGTAGCACAGACGTATTCAGGCTAAAGAGGGCCTCACTTATTCATGTTGATAGTGAGTTCCCAAAGAACTAATAAAGCTTAGGAGGAAAAATAATAGATAATAAAATACAATACAATAAAAATAAAATAAAACAAAATGAAATAAAATAATAACAAGGACTCTCTTGATCTCAGAATGATCAGTCTTAAAAGAGTCACAAGTAAAAACAAAGCAGGCTTGTGAACTTCTGTATTTCAGACAGTCCAGCCACCACATTGTCGTGACACTGGCTTGCCTCCATCCATGGAAATATGCAGGACTGACCTCATTATAACATCACTATTCTGTTACCTGATCTAATCTAGGTCAATGGTTTCTACTCCCAGATCCTGGGAGCTATAGGTGGCCAGGTATTCTCCATGCACAAATGGACTTTCTCCAGCAAGAAAGAAGAATAAAGCTAATGCCTGGAGAGGGCCACGCTGAGTGAAGAAGATCCCAGACTGCGTTTGAGCCTCTCCTCTCAGCTCCTGTGGGGATCCGGTGTGTCCTCGCACTTCCCTAGGTTAATTACACCAAAGTCCTCTAACACATTTCACTGTGGACAATGGTTTCAGTTTTCCAGTTGGTTTAAGAATCTTTGTCCCCTATAGTAAGGAGAGGCCTGACTGACGCAGAGGGAACACCTCTGACCCTCCCCTGCTCATGGTATCTCGCTCTGTCCCTCAAAAATAAATTTAAAAAAAACCACAAAGTGGTCATGATTGGAGATAGCGAGACTAGTTAAGAGGCTATCACAGGCAGTTTAACTGACCATGAAATTTGAAGGGACAAAACTTGCAAATTGGTATTTTGAGGAAGTGAAAAGAAAGAATAATAAAATAAGATGCTCTGATTTACGTTAAGCCAGTTGGGTAGTGGCATTCACGATGCCAGAAGATGAAATACCAGAGAAGATTTGGAGAAAGGTAAATGTGTTAAATTTAAATCTGTTGGTTTTGCAGTGTCAGTGGTTAGTTAAGTGGAGATATCCAGTGCAGGAGACAGTAGCATCAGAGGCAGTAGAGAAACAGTCTTATGAAGCTATAATATACTTGATCATATACTTTATAGGTTGATTGTTCTCAATACAAGGAAGATGAAGCAGAGTTATTTATGAGTTTGAAAGGAAACCTAACCAGGTACATTAAATCTGGAATTGTGTACAGGAATTACACCAAAATTTAGAAAAAGAAATTTGCAAAATTCCCCTAATAAAATTTGCCACGTTTCTGCCTCCATCCTCACTCCCCTAAAGTGATCTAGCAAGTAACACTTCCCCACAAGGTTGAAGAATGTTTGGGTGTTATCCAAATGACATTGAAAGGGCCTCAGAAAAACCCAACAATTTTCTGTATGAAAGCAGTACACTAGTTCCGGATAAAACGTGATCAGGTTTTAAGGATAAATAAACAGAAGCAATAGCATACATATGCAGATGAAACCCATATAGGTCTGTGAATATATTCCACAGAAAAAATAATTTTAAAAAAACATGCAATATAAGAGATTCACTACAGAAAACACAAGGAAATTTCAGATAGCATCTGCTTTATAATCTTGATAAAACATAATTATTGTGAAATAAGGAAGGAAAGGGAGAGATGATCAGACCACAGCAGTAGGGGATTAACAGCAAATCAGATTATAAACCAGCAGATATATGACTGAATTGAAGTGAGATATTTATGGAACATTTTTAAATGCTATTATAAAGGAGACTTTAATACCACATTTGGAAACGAAGTAATGTGTTTTGGAGGAATGACCCAATAATATCTGAAGGTCTAGAATTATTTTAAGTAATCAGTCAATATATGTAAATGGAGTATTTGAATATATCTAAAAAACATTTCGTGACAATATTGCTTAGATTTCTGTTACTAACCAGTGATAGCTACAAAGATTTTTATTCATGATTCTTTTCTCCCCTCCTTAGCCATAAAAAGACTTGAAAAATTCCTGACTCTGAACTTCTCAGCAAGATGAACTCCCCCAGCACCTCGCCTAGGGCTGTGCTTACTGTCTGTGATGGCGCCTGTCTCTACAAGCTGGTGTGGAAAGTGACGTCAGAGGAAGTCAGACGCGTCAGTTAATTGATGCAAAGAAGTTCTACATCCTCTTCTGAGTAGCTGTATGGCGGTTTATAATCGTTATGGAGCTGGAATAATATGCAGATTCCAAACTCAACTCTAAATTTCTGAGACAGCAATTAAGGGAGGGAAGGAAAAAAGAAAAAGGGAAAGAGAAGAAAAAACTTCTGTGATTGATGTAACTTGTGAGATCAGCTAGTTCTCTTGCTGATGGAAGGTAGATTTGCTTCTAGATTTGCTTCTGTTGGAACCTAACTCCCCACAGGTAATAGGATATACCTGAGAGGGAAAAAACAGCCCCACAAAATTAATTTCCCACAATCATGTTATAGTGACTTAGATATTTGAAGGTAAAGGTTTATGAATGTCAAAGTCTGCCTTGACACAGTGATCTCATCAAGCTCTCACTGAAGCACTGAACCGTAAGTCTGAAATGTCCATCAAAACATAATGAGCCACAGGCTGCTTCTGGAAACCAGAAATATTGAAAAGTTAAAATGACAGATTCATACAGCCTAGCCAATGTCATCATACTTCAATCCAGTCCAGGTATTTACAAGTGATTTCTCCGGATTATGACCAAATATAAATACAGAGGACATTCTTCAAAGAGGCATGCAGATCAGATGGAAGCCAAGAATCAGTCCTGGGATTAGATTCTGGGATGTGTCCCAGACTAGATGGCATATCGTTATAACTTTGTCTTTTTGGTTTTTTTGGAATTATTTGGTTGCTTTATAAAAGTATTGTTAATTTTCAGCTAGTTAGAGGTAGATGGTATTTTTCCCCATTCTGACTTCACCATCAGGGTGCATTTTATCATGAAAAAAGTCTCAGATCAAATTCTATGAGACATAAAATATTTATCACTAAGCAGGCAATAAAAGTCATTCAACCTATTATGTAAGTTCAGTACTGCCCAATTCTCTAAACTTTTAGCTGATATGACAGCACATTGCATGAAAGTTTTACCACAACAGCTGTAAAACTAAGCTAGTGGAAGAATTGAACCTTTTCTTTTTCTCAAGGAGTCCTAAGTGGCTAAAAGTAGCATGAAAGAGCCCTAAAACTTGAGTGTCCTTTTGAATGGTAGGTGCTCCTGGGTTCATTATGTCCCTTTTTTTAAAGTTTATTTATTTTGAGAGATTGGGGGGGGGAGGAGGAAGGGGGGACAGAGGATCTGAAGTGGGCTCTGTGCTGACAGAGTGCTCGATGTGGCGCTTGAACTCATGAACCTCGAGATCATGACCTGTGCTGAAATCAGAACACTTAACCAACTGAGCCACCCAGGTGCCCCTGGGCTCAATATATTTTTCGATTTTACTTACACAAGTGCAGGAGTGCCCTCTTGCACAAAATTTCTAGCTGATCCACCCACTTTTTTTTTCTTTAAGAAACCTCTTTCTTTAAATTGTTTTTAAAAGTTTATTTATTTTGAAAGAGAAAGAGCACAAGCAGGGGAGGGGCAGAGAAAGAGGGAGAGAGAGGATCACAAGAAGGCTCAGTGCAGTCAGGGAGGAGCCGGACTGAGCCACCCGGTGCCCCTGCTGATCCGTCTGTCTTAAACCTCACCTCTGTAACTAAGAAAAAGTCACTTGTAGCATTTCCATGCTACTTCATGACCATGTAGCGTTTGGGGAAGATAAAGACAACTGTAGGCTGGGAACAGTCTCTTCTGGAGTGTGGACTTAAGAGTTGTTTGTTGTTTTAGTGTGTTTGCTGGTTTGTTTGTTTCGAAATGCTAACTGATCATGCATTTTTCAAAGGCTAATTAATCGCCCACTGTGTGTACTTTTGACTAAAATACCTAGAATGCTCGCAACTTCTCCTATGGTATAAACTGAAATAAACATGTATGTCATACTCTCTATGTTGAGTATTTTAAAAATAAATTACAGACATTGTAACAATTAATCTGGAATCACAAACTTTCCAAATAGTGGTTTCTTTATCTTCCACTTTAATAGTTTGAAATACACAGTGGAAACAGACACCATAAAAATCTGTTAGGAGCTAACACAACTTTTTTGCTCCTTTTGCTGATATTTCAAGAAAGATACGTAGTCAGCTTACTCCTGTGACAAATTTGGCATGTCTCCAAATACATAAAGTAGGTTATGTGAAAGTAATAATTTATCATTTATCAAGTGCCCCCTGTATGCCATTCCTTCTAATCCTCATCACAAAATCACAGTGTAGGCTTTGATAGTCCCCTCACTCTCACAAAAGTCCCCACTTTTCAGAGGTTCTCCTCTTGAAGGATTAATGCGGTTCAATACAGATGGGAGGAGCCAGCTTTAAAAATTACAGTGTACAACCACAGTGAGCAAGGTGATGATTGCCCTCAGTTCTTTGGTGGCATAAGGCAAGGACTATGTTGTTCATTATTAGCCAAGACTCGTAAGATTAGATGCCAATGTAGCTAGCACAGCTACAGAACAGTCTAGAACACAGTTAGGGCCATGATTTCCACCTCTGTTGAAATGTCATAAATGGCTTCTAACTTGTTTTATGTTTTCTATCGTTTGGAGGATGTTGAGCTGCAATGTTAGTGGAATTTAGAAATAATGGGCTGAGGTATTGCTTCAAGACTTAATGTTATCTTAAATGAGTGACATGGAGTTTAAAAAAACTAAAAAAATGAAAAGAAATCAAGTGGCCATTAAGTAAGCACAAGGTTCCTCTACTCTTACCTTCATACTAAGGGGTGACGTAAATAGACCTGGGAAGGCAGAGCCTCAGTATTGATATAATTGACAAGTTATTTCTAGATTCTGTTCAAAAAATCAGCAATTTTAATTTTCAGATATCCCCTAAATAAGATCTTATTTTAAAAGATCTATATATTCTCTTGGAGATTATGTAATTATCTGAAATTAGAGGAAAGCTCAGTAAATCAAGGGTGACCTCAAGGAAGCCTACAAAATGCTTTCATGCCAGAAAGCATCCCACAGTGTTTAAAAAGTGCTCTGTTACAGGGGCGCCTGGGTGGCTCCGTGTGTTAAGCGTACAAATTTGGCTCAGGTCATGATCTCAGGTTGTGATTTCGAGCCCCATGACGTGCTGACAGATCAGAGGCTGGAGCCTGTTTCAGATTCTGTTTCCCCCTCTCTCTACTCTTCCCCTGCTCATGCTCTGTCTCTCTCCTTCAAAAATAAGTAAACATTTTAAAAAGTGCTTGTTTTACTTCCAAGATTATTTTAACTCTTCTTAGTCTCAGAGCTACATAGAAGCAGCAGAAAGGGGCGCCTGGATGGTTCCGTTGGTTAAGCCTCTAACTTCGGCTCAGGTCATAATCTCACGTTCCTGGGTTCGAGCTCCGTGTCAGGCTCTGTGCTGGCAGCTCAGAGCCTGAAGCCTTCTTCAGATGCTGTGTCTCCCTCTCTCTCTGCCCCTCCCTGCTCATGCTCTGTCTCTCTCTGTCTCAAAAATAAATAAAACCTTAAAAAAAAAAAAAAAGCAGCAGCAAAAAAAAAAAAAGTCAAGGATACACCACTGGATTTGGCTTCCATGGATACACCATCTGTCTTTCTCTGTTCTTTCCATTTTTGGCAGCATCGTGAAGCTAGCTAGCTTCCTGGAACTGAACTGCCAGGGCAGATCATGCAGGTGCGGGCGTCCTGCTCACAAGCACACATTCTGATCCTTATCTGTCACGGAAGAGGACCCACTAGAAGTCACTGTTCGGTGCTGCCCTCAGCGGTTTGAAAACGCAGGGACTACTGTATACCTTGTACCATTTCCCCCAAGAGTCAATAGGCGTATAGATCTACAATGAAATCAATAATTTAGAACTGCATTAAAATTTCTCTCATTGGCTGACGCGTCACACTGAGGGATTCTGATTACTCACAGGGAGTATGAAAACACTCTGAGAAGGCCCTGGCTGCTTGCCATCCTTAGCAGACCCTTAGATGACGTCAGAGAAACAACATTGGAAAGAGTGCATCTGTGCCCTAACTGGGAGGCCACTTTAACTTAGAATGGAAGTAAGCGTTCAACTTGACATGTTTTTGAAAGCATTTTTCTTAATGATTCATTGGGATGTAAAGTGCAGTTGAAAAGGTATGTATAAAACAGACAGGCTTATTTTTCCCTCCCCATCTGCCTCTTAGGAAAAGTAACCATATTCATAGCCCAGCTCTTTCAACTGTTTGTTTTTGCTACTGTTTTAGGGGGTTCGTGCACTAGGCATTGGGGATTGGATGAGGAGTCAGGATGCTATAGTTCTTGACTTGGCTCTGCTCAGCGCTCAGAGCAGCTTGCGCATATTTTGCTGCATAATTTCTCTGTCTTACTCAGAAAAGTTCTGGAATTCATGAGGGATCTTTGATGTACTCCTCAGAGAGTTCAGGTTTGTTCTGGAAGGATACAAAGTATCCCATTTGGAGAGAAGCAGAAGAAAACAATGGATTTTAACCTGGAAAAATGTATTAAAGGCAGAGACAACAGAAAAGCAGGAAACCTCTCCGCAGGCAGATGGACTGAGGGAAAAGGCACAGGGTCCCCCAAAGAAACCAAGTATTGCTTGAAGTGCTTTAATGCAATGCCTCTAGGGGCTGTCTCATATTTCACTTGCGTAACAAACCATAAAGCATTCATGTTAAAAGCAATGTAACCATCCCGTCATTGTTTCTTTTCCCTTTCTTCCCAACCCTTCCCCCCTCCAAAAATAAAACATCAGCACTCATTTACAGACCCATATTTAATCAGACACTTCCAGTATTTATTTGATCACTGTCTTTGAACAATGCCATAAGATTCAATTATGAAATCAGTTTCATACTTGAGAACTTAACCATTACAAAGAAGAAGCTCTTTCTTCTGTCATTTTGGATCAAATGAGGCCCATTAGATCTTATTGCTGCGTTCGTTTGTTTCTTGGAATCTGATTTTATAATTATTGCCTCTTCTAACCTTGCAGAAATGCAACTTTTGACCTACCTTCTCTAAAGCTTTTTAGGATGGGGTCCCAACCAAGCATGATGGAAGGTTTGATGGCAGTGAATCTCAAAATTTGCACACACAGCATGGTGGAGGTAAATTGGGAAATTCAATTCAGCTCTAGTATTCAGGTACGTCAAGTTGCAGGTATATGTGGGGGTATATGTGACTATGTCTGAGGAGTTTTAAAGTCACATAATTCCATCTTGCTATTTAGAAAGAATGTAGTGCAATATAAACTGTGTTTTTGACCCTGACTGTATTAGATTACTAAGCAAGTTTCCCATTACTTTCAACTCTCTAAGATGCACCGGCAAACAAAACAAACTTCAAAGCAAACTACTTCAGCTTTTCTCAACTTTGCCAACTCACTTTACAGGCAGCTGGGTACTTTGAACTTTTAGTTTCATTTGCAAAGCTTAATTGGAAGCGTCTAAATCATTCCTGATTTAACATCACCAGTTGAATGCAGTGATTGGATCACAAAAATGATGAACATGGGTCTTTGAAGTTTGGCTCTTAATGTGTCTCAATCAGGAAGACTTCAAAGGGGCAAGTGGGGCTCCTTGGGCACCTTTGCTTACCTGGCCAAGTCTCAGCACAACTGCATGAACAGGTAGGCTAGAGGGCATCTGAGGTCTGCTAGGGAGTATGTATCCATGTTTGAATAGTAAAACTCCAAAACAAGTTTGCAACCTGCAAATCACTTGAAGTGAACCACCAATTTGTGTTCTTGAAAATGAATGGACTTCTTTGCTATTTGTTTCTCTGTGTCCGTCTAATTAGCCTGCCAATACTAGCTACCTTACCTCTGAAATATGAATGTTTTTTTCTATTCAACGTGAAGTTCCATAAATCCTGATTTAAAAAAAAAATAACCCTTTAGACTGTTATTCTTACACTTAGATAGCATTCTTTTGCTCTTTCCTCATACGCCCACCCCCTCTGCCCCTCACCCCTACAGAAGTACACATACACTAACAAAAACCAGAGCTTTGCTTTACTGTTCTTTGGGGAGGTTTTTTGTTTTGTTTGGGTTTTTTAGGTTTCATTTTTTATTCTTTCTTTCTTGGTGGTTCCGCTAGCATTTAAAGTGTCTGATTATCCAGCATGATCACTGGTTTGACACAGTTACTAGTTCAAAGCCAGAAGAGTTAGAAATTCTTCAGAGCAAGTTTAAATATCAAAAGGTTCTCTCCTTAAGGCCTAACCTGTGAATGTGGATTTCATTGTTCAGTGATATATTTCAGAGAGATTAAACCTGAAAATAAACTCACTGGCAGTCAGTTAGGGTAACTATTCAAATGCTTGGCCTAAACACTTTATAAATTGGTCTGTTCAAAAGGGTTTAGGTGAAATCTTGTCTGGAAGTTGTGGAATGAACTGAAAAATCTCTTAAAGTCCCATGGAGTCCTTTGATTCTACATTAAGCAGGCCCCAGACCACACACAGACACTTTTTATGACATCGCTTCCTTGAATATTTGTTTTCTTTATGGAGCAGATGGGAAGGCAGAAGAAAAAGCCCGCTTTATCACAACAGAGACTTACAAATGAAAATGATTCTATAATGGAGATAAAATTACTATAATAAAAGATAAAATATTTGCATCCATCAACTTGACACTGAATTCCATCCAAAGTTCAGAATAAAGAGTAAGAAAAGCTTAAGTTTCCTGTCTCATTTTGAGTAGGAATATTTATCTTCTGCTCAGTTTCTGTACCACGGGAAAACATTTGTCTTCTGGTCAGGGTAGTAGAAGCCTGTTGCTCATATATAGTCTGCACCATTACATATTTTATGGTCTGATTTTTGACTCACAAGGATAATTCCAAATAAGGAATGGTAAGAATTTATAAGCTCAGTACTGTGGAACAAACATATGCTACATTCAAGCAAAAAAAAAAAAAAAAAGTAGGGACTTTCCTTAAAATGATTAATTCTATGCTATTTTTGTGGGCCAAGAATGATTTGTAAATAGGTCTAGGAATGAATATAATGAGTTTCCTTCTGTTTCTTTTAAGGGTCAAGAAGCTGATGATGCCATACTGAGAGGCTCCCCCACAAATTTGTGAGGTTTTGAGGACTTTTCTAAGCACATAGCTATTTGTGGGAAATTGACTTGTGTATTCTAGGCCAAAGAACAAAAAGCATCTCCATTATGAGAATCCAAAACATCTTTTTATTTTATCCAAACATTTGTTTTAAATACATTCATTACAAAGACTACAGTGAAGCGAAGTAAGCTTGCCTCTGATGACACCTCACCCCTTTTCAGACACCTTCACTCAGAGTCGTTGTATTTTCTATCTCCAGCACAATCTCCCTGCACTCCGAGTGCTCAAGGTTACACCAAGTAAAATCTCCTTTTTGTCCTTATGTTTTGTGCTATATACATGTGTGTGTGTGAACCCCTGGTCTCTCTGCTTGAAGTCATCTGAGAGTAACTGGTTTAACAACATATAACCTATATTAGCTTTAAATAATGAGTGTGTGTGTGTGTGTGTGTGTGTACATATATATGTATATAAGTAATTACAATTGTCATTCATAAAAATAATGAAGACTATATTTTATTGAACTCTTATTTGGCAGGCGTTTGGCTAGGCACTTTATGAACATCATTTCATTCAACTCAAAATATAAGCCCTTTAGATAGAAATTACTATCTGCATTTTATATAAAAGAGAACAAAAGCGCAAAGCAGTTCAGCCAAGTGTGGAGTTTACACAGCTAGCCCTGGGATTCAAAGCAAGTCTCATTAACTGTAAAGTCTGTGTGATTTCCGTTACAACCTTCTCTTCTCACTGTATCTTTTCATCATATAAAAAAAGCTAGATGACTAAACAAAACCTTGGCCAGACTTCTTCCCCACACTGTTATTTTATCTTCTCCTCTTCTCTTTGTAGCCAGCTTTGTTAACATACTCATTTTACTGCTACTTCTCCTCCCCTAACTCATTTTCCCTACCTAACCCAGCTCAGTCTGGTTTTCATCATCTCTACCCCAGTGAATCTTCTCTGGTGAATATGACCAATAACTTACAAGTTGATTTTCTAATGAGTGCCTCACACACACTGTCTAACTGAGGTTATCCCCAACACTTAGTTCTATTGACCACATTCTGTTTATTCATCACCATATTGTTATTCATCACCTTTAAGTGCCTTCCTTAAACTTCAAAGCAGCCCACTCTTTTACTATTTCTTTTACTTCTGAAACCCCATCTACTATTTCATCTTAATCTTGGACCATCTTCCTCTTGATGTTTTAGCACCACTTCCTTGGAGATCTCATCAACTAGTTTCAGCTACCAAATGGATAACATCTAAATATTTATTTCTAGTCTAGTGCTTCCTTTCCAACTCTACACACACATATAAAAATGCTTTCTTGATTTGGCCACTTATTTTTCCATCATCACCTCAAACTCAACTAGTTTCAAGTAGAATTTATTACTATTGCTCTTCTTCTAATCCATCCATCCTGAATTCCCTATCTTTATGAACAAGCTCAGATTCATTCTCAATGCCCAGAATCCAAAATTTTATCATTTATTATCCTCTGGGCTTCTTCTCCTATTCCATATATCCCATCAGGCACTAACTCTCAATGATCTCCCAATAATCTTACAAATTTACAGTCTCTTGAATCTACTTCTTCTTTTTATTCTTACTGGCTTTTCTTGACTGCAAGTCTAAGCCTGTAGAGCATTTCAGGTACAACACTATCTTAGCTCATGTCCTTGTTTCTATACTTGCCATTTTCTTGCTGCATTTTGTACAGTACAGCTTAACTCAATGCAAACTAAACTTTGTTTAAAGCTTTCCATAGTATTTTTCTTTTCCTCATGATAACATTCAAAATTTTTAGAAAGGCATTTATGGCCCCATGTGATTTAGCCAAGACTTCACAAAATTTTTCTGTAAAGATTTTTTAGGCTCTAAGGACCATAAAGTCTCTGATACATCTACTCAACTCAGCTGTTGATATATAAAAAGCCACAGGGCCTATATAAATAACCAGGCATCACTGGGTTTCAATAAACTTTTATTTATAAAAAATTGGCGTCAAGGATGATTTGGCTGGTAGGCTGGAGTAGTTGACTGACTCTTAGTGTAGTGAACCCCTGAATACTCCTTCAGCTTAATCTTAACCTTCATCTTTCCTTACCTCTCAGAGCAATGGCCCACCCAACATAAACTGCTTTTAATTCCTTGACTTGTCATGCCTATTCTTGCTTCTCAGTACACCTGCTGTTCCTTCTCATATTCTGGAGGAATATTCTTCTAAACTTTGGTCAAGGATGTACTCCCCACTTAATGTTTCAAAATTCAGCTTTGATACATCTTCCAAGAAGGCTTCCTCAACTTCTCCCACACTAACTTCAATATGTTACCATGTAATTTTTCACACACTGTTATAATCATCAATTTAATTTTATTTTCCTCGCACTCTGTTGTGATGTCCTTAAAGATAGGAGCTAGGGTTTTCATCTCACTATATTTTAAGATCTCCAGACACTCATCTACATGGTAGGTGTCATAAATTCTTGTTGGGGAGTGACTTCATACACACCACCATGTGTTTTCAAATCTATTCATGATCAGGCCCAGCTAAAAGATTTTCAGTAGTTGCTTACCAAGGAAAGCTAGTTGGGGGCAGAAGACAACTGTGAATAAGTTTGAAATTTCTTCATGTAGGCCACTGCCAGATTCTATAAGAGCTCACAGCCAATGGATGCCATCCTTAACCATTTCACTAAGGTAAACTTTCCAGAAAAAAACAAAAACATAGAAACAAGAATGTGATTTCAGCCTTAGAAACTGTCCGTACATCCCACGTATTGGAGACCCTTCAAGAACCAAGATCTTATTTCTCAACATACCTGAATTAATGGACAAAAAATAAACCATACAAGAGGATTAAATCTGAAAGTACAATAGGAAAAAGAAGTCTTTATCCTGTTGGTATGCAAGAGAAACATGTAAAGTAGAAAAACAGAAGTAAAACTGAAAGCTAGCTAATATGATATACTTTGATCAAGCAATCATTTTCATTAAAAATGTATATATAATGGATATGTTTATGTATACAATGTGTGTGTGTGTGTGTGTGTATAACAAGATAGTCACATTGCTTACTTTGTTTCCAAGTGAAAAGATTGTTTTAGCAACATTATAGTCACATAGATAATCCTGAAGCAAATGTAGTCCTTTTGTCATACTGTTAAGAATAGGATATCTACATTCTCAGTTGCCATTGCAGGTCTAGATCAGCTGACTTTTATTCCATAAAGCTTACTTTTTATAGGGTGTCTGTTTGGACTTCATCTGTCAATAGCGAAGTTGAGGTTCAGTGTATATTGTGTTGAGAGCTCTGATTTTGCACTGGACTGTCTCGGTACATAACCAATACCATTTATGAGTTATATAACTATATTCAAAATATTTAACCTTTTCTGCTACTTCTTCTAAAAGATAGTAGTTGAAAATCAATGTGACAATATTCCAAGTCACATTATATTTCAAGATCACTTGCGGCAACGCTATTACTTTGTACAATGCAATGAAACCATGTGATTAGCAAAAATTCATTTAGGATTTTCCCCCAGGTGAAATAATAACAGCAATAATAAGAGTAATAACAATAAGAACAGAAGTCTATGTGAGCCTATTATGTAGCAAACACTAAATATGTTACAAGTCTTCATTCATTTAAAATCCACTCATTGCCTCCACAATCTATAGAGGTAGTCAGTATCCTTGTCCTCAGAAAAGGAAATTGAATTACAGAAAATTTACACAAAGTTGCACAGTGGCAAGGCTGGGATTCAAATCCAGGCGGTCTGGCTTCCAAATGCATGTGCTTAAACACTGCACTCTAGCAGCCCTCAAGCTTTAAGTGGAATGTCTATTTGGGAGTGTGAAAGCTACTTTTCATTTTTATGGACCCTATCCACATTCAAATAATGAAGAGAACAAGAATGGATTGAAAGTTTATGATAAATGGTTGTTATTTTACTGTCAGTGAACCAAATTCCAATTCTAATACCAGAAGCCACTGGCCTGTTTCTAATAAAAGCAGAATACAAAATAAAGCATAAATCACCAAAAACTCTTATAAAGCACTTCCTTAAAATCAGCATCTAAAGGAATATAACACTATATTTGCAAGAGACAATAAAAGGAGTAAAATAAATACTCAGATTGGCTTGGCATACAATTCTAAAACCTAATAAAATCTCTACAGTGACAAATAATCTTTGGTAAATTGAAAAACAATTATTATCTTATCTGTTGGCAGGCAGGAAAAATGGAAGTACTGTTAAATGGTGCACGAAATAGATTAGTATGTTCATTGAGAATATTCTAAATGAATAGAAAGGTAATGTACTTTTTTCTGCATTCACTTTCAAACATTTTCTTGAGGAAAATTGAAAAGCTGTAGTTGATGTAGCTGGAATGAGTTTCATGGTTGTTGTTAGTGCTGTTCACTCAAACATATGGTGCAGTTGCACTTCTTGTTTTTTAACTTGAGGGGGATCATGTGACCTGTGTCACTTCTGGGCACAAGCCTTAAGGACCCTGGGACTTTTGGCCATGTTTCCTTCCTCTGGGGCACTGACCACAGACAGGCACTTCAAGAGGCTGTGTCTGTGAGGCTAGAAGCCTCCGCAAATATGAGTAGAGCACTGTGGCCAATCAGTGCCTCAGGAATGAGAAATATATTTTTGGGTGTTAAGCCTCTGATACTTAGGATTTTGTTGTTGGTGATATTACTTCATCATAACATGACTTCCACAAATTAAAGCTGGCAAAAAATTTAAGGAAATAAAAATAAAGCAAAACAAAACTTAATAAAACAAAATAAAAAGTCATTGCTTTATTTTCCTTAACAGAATCAGAAGTGAGAGGATAACTTGAAGCCTCCATCTTACCGGCCTGGCAGTGAATTTGATGTTTTTCTATATTAGAGGTCACTCCTTGTTCCCTACATTTTACCAATGTTCTGATGTCTTCTATAACAATATAATGTCAGGGGACCGTGTCTGGGTCTTCTTTTCCTGATGATTATTCCCGGAAAATACCATCCAGACTTATGTGGCATGAGAACGGTCATGACTGGATGCTTCCATGAATCCTGTTTGTGCACACAAGCTTGTTGAATGGTAGGAAGCCTGCATCTTCGGCTCATCATACGTCATCTGGCACTCTTTCCTTCATCTCAGGTCCTGTCACTTTTCATGTTTAACACTTAAACGGGTGAGGATCCAAGTCTTATCGGTCCTGAACTTCTACAGTATGAAAGGATCTCTCTGAGAAAAGAAAATAATACATATACTTTATTTGTCTTGATCTCGGTGGTGGTTCCAAGAAAACATGCATTGGTTCTACTTCAATTAGAATCGGTGCATTGTATTCTATGAATACTATTTGACAATAAAAAGTCTAGGGTGAAAAATATGATTTAGAAAGTAGGCTCATGACTTCACAAGGCTTTCCTGCACCTCAAGGACCCAAAGGGTAAGTTTTATGAACTTTAAGGAAAAGCAATACCTCTGACCTTGAAGCCTCCTTCCCGACCTCTGTAGCTTCCAGGTCTGGGTAAATTTTCTCTCTCTTAACCCAGTATAATCTTCACCCTGAGCAGGGAAATTCAATAACAAAAGTCAGGATCAGACTTGTCTTTAATTTCCTCAGAGGCAAGGAAGCATGTAGTCCATCTGTTGAGAACAGAGGAAGGATGATTACACCAGAAACTATCAAAATTAACGTCCCAATAAAATATCCTACCATGTATCAATGCAAAGTGAAAGCTACACACATCTAATAGAATTGCATTGCAATTGATCTTGCCCATTATTCACTTGATATACCACTTTTTTCTATAAATACAATAGTAAAAGAATCTTATCTAGTGTACATGTCAACACTGGCACGTACCACCTTAGAATGCTTATAATGTAAGAGAAACTGAAAAAAAATGCAGGGGTATTTCCTGTGCATACTTATTTCTCTTACAGTGCTTAAAGGCAAGCATAATTTAAACAAGGGCTAGCTCATTAGCTAAAGATGTTCTGTCTGAATCTTTTAACATCATAAAGAAAACTTGTCATAAATGAAAGTTAAAAGTCAAAAAAACCAAAATATTTGTACTGTTACTTGAAAATGATAATCTCTGAGGGTCCTGAAGCAATTACAAATCCTTTATTGTTTGATTTTAAAGTGTCTATAAGCATGGTAAATTATTTTTTGTTCTACACCTTACTTTCTAGAAGAACAGAATTATGAATTAGATTTTTAATGTAAAATTTCCCAACGGGGAGGGAAAAGCAAGCTTTCCAAAGTCTCCTGTCATAGGTACCAACATTACTTCAACAAATTACAAAGTTTTGAAATGACTTTACTCTAATAAGGTTTAATGACTGGGTCAGTCATATTGATTCCTTTATTTATATTTTGCCTGTTTAATGACAAACCTTTTTACCTTGAAATAATTCTGCACTTGTTAATGAATTTGATTTTTTTAACATACTTTGTTACTTGCTTCCTTTCCTATTAAAAAGCATTAAAACACATCTTTCATTTCTAATACATGTAATTAGTCCTCTAATCCTTATAGTAAGAATGTACAGGGGCCCCTGCATGGCTCAGTCGGTTAAGAGGCCCACTTCGGCTCAGGTCATGATCTCATGGTTCATGGGTGTGAGCCCCACAGCCGGCTCTGTGCTGACAGAATCTGCTTCAGATTCTGTGTCTCCCTTTCTCTCTGCTCCTCCCCCACTGATGTTCTGTTTCTTTTTGTCTCCGTAATAAATAAAAACATTAAAAAAGTTCAAACAAGAATGCACATAATAAGGCACATTCTCCCATGTGAACAGGTTTTGTGCATATAAATAACTAGTTCAAAATTGCTTAAAGTAATAAATTTCACAGAAAGTACTGAAATTTAAAGAAGGGAACTGATACTACGTAAGTATAGATTTGTTGGGGCCCAGTAGGCCAAAAAACCTCCCGCATGGTGACCACTGATGGCTAGGCCTCCGGGGCACAGGTGAACTATTTGGGAAGTTGCTGAACAAGTCGAAAGACTGTGAAACAACTTTTGGCCTCCTGGGCCACACATGTGACTTCTGTTCATCCTGTCTATGATTTTCTCTCGTTGCTTTGCAAAGAGGCATATACTTTTAGGCTTTGAATCAACTTGGGTTTATCAGTAACTCCAGCCTTCCCTTACTTTGTTTTTATCTCTAGCTCATTGTTTGCTGTTGGGAGTAAACACAATCCTCTGTCAAAGATTTACTTCTTGAAGGATAAGTGTCTTGCCCATGAATAACTGCTGAAGGGCCTTAAGAAATGTAAATCTCCTCAAAGAGAATTCTTTAGGTTCATTTTATGCTTAAAAATAGACTATTGTTAGGGAATCCCTCCCTTGTAATGACTTATTTGTTCCTGTTATTTACTACTGTCTGGATAAGAATGACCCTTTCCAGAGCATGTTTTTACTTCAAGGACCTTGAGCTATGTAATCATTAAAGAAATGATGTAATCACCCCATGGTATATAAGACACTGACTATCTTAGTAAAACGTGGTATTACCACCATTCACGTGGTCTTCTTTCTTACAGATATTGCGCCGACACCAACCCCCTACTCAGGGACCTTTGACTGGGGTGCGTGGGCTGGTCCCCCGCACAGATTAACCAATTATTCTAGAAAACCACTTCTAAAAATTGTTTTTAAAACTGTTTTGAATTGGGGCACCTGGGTGGCTCAGTCAATTAAGTGTCTGACTTCGCCTCAGGTCATGATCTCAAGGTTCGTGGGTTTGAGCCCCGCATCGGGCTCTGTGCTGACAGCTAGCTCAGAGCCTGGAGCCTGTCTTCAGATTCTGTGTTTCCGTCTCTCTCTGGCCCTCCACTGCTCATGTTGTCTCTCTCTCTCTCTCTTTCTCTCTCTCTAAAAAATAAAACATTAAAAAAATTAAACTGTTTTGAATTCAAATAAAAGACTTGAATGAAGGCAATAATTTTTCATACATGATTTATGTAACTAGTAGTTTTAGAAACTTAACACCATCATTACAAATTGACTTCTTGTAGAATGCTATTACTTCATGAGTTAGACATTAACATTCTCAATGTGGTCATTAGAGTCACACTTTTTAGATGTTTTGATTAATATCTATATACAAGATACATACATATATAGAGATAAATACCTGTGTGTGTGTGTGCGTGTGTGTGTGTGTGTGTGCACGTGTGTATGTGTGTCTGGTCTCAGGTACACTTGCAAAACCTGCTGCTTCAGTTTCAAGAACCATATTATTTGAGAAAGTAAATATTACTTTGCATGTTAGCTAGAATCACTGAATGTCTCTCCTCCCCTGTCTAATTCCCTAACAAAACAATAAAAGATCACTAAACAAAAACATCTGTTTGGCCTGCATGACTTCACTAGAAGAGTTCAAAGCTCTTTGTAAATATTTTTCTGGCTTACTAGTAATTAAACCATGTAAACTGCTTCCTGAGTGCATTGCTCACCTATGAAAGTTAACTATTTCAATGCACTGGGGTAGCATTAGGGCACCATTACTTTATTGCATAATAGCTGTAGCTTTAGAAGCTGTATATGCTGAACTATGAAAATAAACACAGACCTAAATAAAGCTTGTAGTAACCAAGTAGGAATTTCATTGTAAACAAAACAAAATGAAACATCCTTATGGGTAAATAATAATAGTACCACATCTATTATTTCACTATATAATATCTATAAAAATATCATTAAAACTTTAGCAAGATGACAAACTTTGGTTATTTATATGGCAATGTAGGATTTTTTCTCCATAAGTATATATTTTTAAAGTTTATTTATTTTGAGAGAGAGAGAGAGAAAGAGAGAGAGAGAGATCTAGCATGTACATAAACAGGGAAGGGGCAAAGAGAGAGGGGGAGAGAGAATCCCAAGCAGGCTCCACACTGTCAACCTAGAGCCCAACACAAGGCTCCATCCCACAAACTGTGAGATGGTGACCTGAGCCAAAATCAAGAGTCTGGTGCTTAATCAACTAAGCCAGCTTGGCACCCATCTTAATAAATATATTTTTAATAAAATATAATATTGCAAGGAGATAAATAAAGAGAAAATGATGATAGTAAATGAAATATGATCAGAAAAATAAAATTTTTAATGCTTTATTTTATTTTTGAGAGAGAATGTGCAAGTTAGGAGGGGCAGAGAGAGGGAGAGGGAGACACAGAATCCAAGGCTGGCTGCAAGGTCTAAGTTGTCAGTACAGAGCCCGACACAGGGCTTGAACCCACCAACTGTAAGATTATGACCTGAGCTGAAGTCAGACACTTAAAAACTGAAACACCCAGGTGCCCCAAATATAAAAATGTTTTGAAAAATATATATAAAAATAAAATTTAATGTAAAATTATTAGATGTCATTATTTATTAATAAATAGGCAACTGGTTAATAATAATTTATTACAATTAATGAATAAATTTAATAATTAATAAAACAAGTTCTATACATAATATCTGCTTATTATTTAAAATCAAGCTACTTTAATGTTATTTTGATTATAGAATGGCTATCTGTATATTATTCTCTTCTTTTTATTCAAGTATAATTAACATATTGTTATATTAGTTTTAAGCATCTGTATATTATTTTAAAGAGAAACAGTACCTAAATGCATAGTCAAATATTAACGTTTTCTGATTAATTTTAAAAGTAAAAGTAGCACCTATATACAGTAAAATATAAAATACCTATTCCTTCTTCCTCAATCAGTCCCCTCAAGTTAGTCTGCTAAGTTCTTCATGGGTATCATTCCAGGTATATTCTTCATTAACCCAATATATGAACTTAATTAATAATATTAAATAAGATTAAACTTTAACACATATGAGTTTATGGAGTATATGATATTCTGATACTACCATACTTTTACTTCATAATATAATATAGATATTTTTCATATTAATTTATATTTTACTTCATTCTTTATAAAGACTG
Source organism: Suricata suricatta (assembly GCF_006229205.1). Taxonomy (NCBI): domain Eukaryota; kingdom Metazoa; phylum Chordata; class Mammalia; order Carnivora; family Herpestidae; genus Suricata; species Suricata suricatta. Next base: position 67,317,639 of record NC_043700.1, read on the forward strand.
CTTAGTAATCCACTGTATGAATTTAAAATACTTATTTAAACAATGTCCTAGTGAATAAGGTTTAAATTATTTCCATTTTTTTCTCTTTAACAATGCTGAAATATTTGACAGAACCATAAAATTTTAGCTATGAGTTGATGTGTCAAATAGCTTAAATGTTTTATTTATTTATTCTTTAGTGTTTATATTTATTTTTGAGAAAAAGAGAGAGAAACAGAGTGCAAATGAAGGAGGGGCAGAGAGAAAGCGAGACACAGAATCGGAAGCAGGTTCCAGGCTCTGAGCTGTCGGCTTAGAGCCTGATTCGAACTGTGAGGTCATGACCTAAGCTGAAGTCGAACGCTTAACTGACTGAGCCACCCAGGTGCCCCTGAACATTTTAAATATTAAGTTTTCTGTTGAATTGCCTTCCCATGAACACCATATGAAAGTCCTTATTTCTCTTAGCACAGCTCATATCAAGTATTAATGATCTATATAGGCTCTTTTTTTCCTCTGATTTATAAATGCTTTCTAATATAAAGAATATTGGTTCACATCTTTTATATAAAATGAATACACAAGTATGCTTTGAAATGTATACTTCTATTTCCACCAACTCTATAGTTATAGAATTATTTTTGCCACATATGTTCTTTTTTTTAATGTTTTATTTATTTTTGATACAGAGAGAGACAAAGCATGAGAGGGGGAGGGGCAGAGAGAGAAGGAGACACAGAACCAGAAGCAGGCTCCAGGCTCTGAGCTAGCTGTCAGCACAGAGCCTGACGTGGGGCTCGAACCCACGAACGTGAGATCTGACCTGAGCCGAAGCCGGAGGCTTAACCGACTGAGCCACCCAGGCGCCCCGCCAAAATTGTAAGAGAATATTCAGTAGTTCTTTTCCTTTATTCTTTCTGGGCTTCATGTCCAACACCAAGGTCCTACAAAACAAATAAACAAAATACTTCTGTTCTAAATAGTTCATGACTCAATTTTTAGCTTGAAAAGATTGTATGCATCTGTATTTTGTTTTAAGTATTGATGTGAAGATACAACTTTTAATTTCCAAGTTGTGAACCCCTTGGTCCAGCACAGTTTACTGAATAACGTTGATTTTCTCCTCTTTTCATTGTGCTTCCCTTCTTTCATCTTCCTGACCCTCTGCTAGAGTCCAGGAATTGATCCACCTATCCCTGAAGTATTTCAGTATTTTACAATTAAAGCGAATTATAAATATGTTTGAAACTTGGGGGCAGACAGGCCATTACAACTGTTTCAGTTTTCTCTCCCAGAATTTGATAATGATGACTCTTGAATGTTTGTCTTCCAGAGAAACTTTATGGTCATATTATGAAGGTCCAAAAAATTAGTGTGGTAATGCTAAGTGATGGTATGTAGAAATTAAGATGAATTTAGGAAGATTGGTTTGTTTAAATGTCATCTGCAACAATAATAAGACAGAGTATTAATTAACTAAGGCACCTGTCATAGATTTTAGGACTCTCAATCAACACAGCCTTCTCAGTTGGCACATTCCTACAACTCTTCCTAAGAGACAGACCTGGAATTAGCCAATGCATAAAAAAAATTGCTTCATTATTAACTCTCTTTATTCTTTAAGTTCTGCCCTAATCATTCTAATCATTAGGTTTTCAATAATCTACAGAAGACCAAATTTCATAATTATTTCTCAGTACATCCTATCTTTGACATGTGAAAGTCTTGGTAGGCTTCAACATTCCACCTCAAGTGTAGAAATGGTTGATGCATGCAGTGGAAGGTAAGCTGCAGGTGGGAAGACCCATGGTTACCTCTCTTACTGAGTGACTCTGGACACAACAGTCCATCTGCTTTAACTGCTGTATCCTCACTTGTAAAATCGGAGTACCAGCTCTACCTTCAGGGATTGTTTGAAGGATTCCTACACATGAATTGGGTCCACCTTAAATGGCACTTCTGTTGTTAACAAGTGAATCACATGTTCATACGCAATGTATTTAACATGACCCCAAACTGATTAATCTTACTAAAATTCTTCCTATAACAAAGGCTGGAAATCGAGTCAACCATTTACATTCTTTTCTTTTTCTTTTACTTCTTATATCTTACACTAAATCTCTATATCAATCACACATACATCAGTATTATTCACCATGCTCCTGGACACCACTCCACTTCAGGCCAAACTTAAAGTGAAGCTTCATGACCTACATGACTCTATAGTTTTAGCCAATGCATGACACTGTCATTATATTCAGTGTCTACCTATGTCTTCATAATATCTAATCATTTATAAGTCCTCCAAGTTGGCTGTGGTTAAAGATACAAAGGTAGGTAGTGGTTGATGGAGACACACAGTTCTAAGGTTGATGTACTTTTCTCAGGACTCCATAGACTATGATAATAAGCAAATAAGCAATAAATGCAGATGAGTACATCTATACATACAAGCATAATTGTTACCTTGGTCCAGATTAATCTTTCAACATCACACTTATTATGCTATTTACCACCTCCAATAAATAAAGTTTTCCTCTTTTCTGCCACGGTATATTTTAATGCAGGAGCTCATACAACATTGCTCAGTCCAACCGTATGCTCCTCTAATTCTCAGTTATTCCTTCCCCTTTGGTAATCCTGGTAATCATCACTCTCCCATCTCTTCAATGATAAGCCCTCATCATAGAATGATCTATAATCTGCCATGCAAACTAGACAAATTGCACACTAAGGATGAGAAGGGAATGTATCCAAAACTGTAACAAGTCAGTAGTCATATCTGGTTTTGCTCTATATGGAATGAAATGTGTGTAAACCATACCTTTTTATGCTTCCCTTGTACTGCAAGAAGATTTCTCCTTCTCTTTTATTCACACATAGGAAATGAATTCTGTAAGACTTGGCCCAGATCCTGCCTTCTGCAATATCTTTCCTCACCCAGATTTATCTTTTCTCTGAATCACTTTAGTATCTAAACAATCATCATGTGTTTCAAGTATATTTATGTTGCTCATGATCAAGACAGTGGACTCTTTTATGGAAGAGGATGCCTCATCCTCTTATATAGGGCAGAACAAGTAATGAGTATTCAGTGAATACTTACAGAATTAATTGGAAAGGTCTTTCAACTTCTGAGACCTCAAAGATATCCAGGAGGGAGAGAAAATTAGCTGTGATCGGTTCATAGCGATTTAAATTTAATAATTAGGGATCTTTTAGCTGTCTCATTTAAAATATTTTTAAAGAAGAAGCTAATGGAGCAGAGAATATATATATTTTAATAAAATTAAATTGAGAATCAGAACATACAGTGTTGTCTGGGTGAACTGAGTTGGTGGAGAGAACTTCTCTGGCTAGCTCCAGGCAAAAAGTCTTACCTTCCAAAGGTGAGGAAATGACATACTATAGGAAAATAGGCCAAGAGTGGGCAAGACTAATTTTCCTTATTTTGGAGTTGTTCATTGGGATAGCACTGTCTGAACTCTTTCTTTTTAACCAGTTACGATAAGTTTCCTCTTAACATACTATTCAGAAGCTCTTTGAGAATGTGTGGACCTCTTTCAGTCATTCATGTCTGGGCTATGGTGTGAGGCTGTGCCTTCATAAAGACTATAAACCAACACCTCAATTTCAGTGATCCTTTTTTGGTGCTAGAATTTATGGTTCACAGAAGATGCAGATCAAACTCCCAAGAATTGTGGAAGTAAAACAACACTGTCTGGTAATGCCAAGCTTCTAGAACTTGAAACAAAATGTCTCCTGCTGTAGTCTAGCTCCAGCAAGCCCAGGGCTCCCTGAAGGATGGATGGTGTTGGCAAAAGGGAGTGAGAGAGCCTCGGCTTCTTTCTGCTCACCAGGCAGGCATCTCTGCACTGACCCGAGAGTCAGATGTATTTATTGATGTATGGGGTACAAAACAGAAGTGGCAATTGCCTAAGACAATGATTTCTGATGACAAATTCTTTGGTATGTAACAATTTTCCACAACATAGATTAGTAGAAGACTCATGCACAACCATTATCGATAGAGATTGAAGTAGGTGACTAGATGCTTATCACTTGGGGAAGGAAAGGATCTTTAGTATTCAAATACAAGGCAATATTTTTAGCATAGCAAAAGCAGAGAGTTAGTTATTTTGTGAGCAGGGGTCAATAACCTGTTTTCGAGGGTAAGAAAAACAGGTTTTCTCAGGAAATGTAATATTTGCTCCTATAATCACGAAAGAAGAAACTCCTATAACAAGTTTTTCATAAGGTACAATTCACATATTTTTAGGATAAGAAGGCAAGTCACTCCTGATATCAGTCAGTCAGGCAACTTGGGGGTCAGTGCTTAAGCAGAAATTGAGTGGGGGTGGAGTGGGTGAAGATGCTGGTGCGAGGCCTTGCAAACCCTCCTTACCTCACAAGGAGATTTTTGCTCAACTTACGAGTTCAGAAAAACTGGCTTCATGCAATCACCAGATACGAACATTTATCCCCTACAAAAATACTCTTCTTTGAGTATATTTTAATTGAATGCAGGTAATCCAAACTCATCATAAAGGCTGGTGATCAAGGTTTGGTGTTAAGATCTAGACTACTGGTAACAGTGCCAAGGCTGGATTTCTCAGGCTCAGATAAGCATGAACGCAGGCTTTCTTAACTTGCTTTCAGTTTATAGAACTTCACTTAATTTAGAAAAATTGGTACTGGAATGAGTCATTCTGTGAGCCGTCTCAGGACTGTTTAACTTCACTGAGGACAGGAAATGTAATGAAAGCATTCTATTGGCTATACTGTTATTGGCCAGGGATAGCTGTGTAGAATAACAGTGTAATTCTCTGAGGAAACCATCCCCTTGAATAGATGCTAATAGATAAAGACTAATCTTTCCATATAATAAAGATATATGTGCAGCTTCATGTTTTTTCCTGATTATTGACCTGAGATAAATAAGCCTTTAACTTGTCATATTTAGTGAACTGGCCATTCATCAGCATTCAAGTGAATAGACAAAGTCTCAAACTACTGCTTTTATTAAAAATTTAAAAAGCCCCTTTTTAAAGTCCTTTAAATATATGTTTATATCACTTTTATAATTTAGTGAAAAAAAATAGTCATTCCCTCCTGTAGACTTGGCTGTATTTTAGTAACCCTAGCCTACTACAGGTAACATTTTTAATGAATAAAGATAAGGAATTCATGTTGTTTTGCACATGTGTCTATATTTGTATCTTAATTATGCTCTGTGTGAACAGTGAGATTTAACATTTTTATTTATAAAGAAATGCCTCTTTCCTATGTTACTAGTGAGTGAGTAAGCCTCTGGATCCTGTGTTGAAGCATTCTGTTAGCACATAAAACTGCAAGGCACTGTACATCTTGGTGCTGCTTATCTCCACAGTAAAGAGCTGACATTTCAGCAGGAAATGTTATCAGCGTTTCTTACCTATGGCTATATTCAGCAAGCTGTGTAAACTGCTTCTATAAGGAAAAGAAAACATGCATGAAATGCATGGGCCAGTGCTCTAATTTGGGGGGCCCATCAACCCTCCCTATGGCTTGTCACATGAATAATTTAGCTCTAATCCATTTAAAAAGCTGTGTTATAGCAGTTCAGCGGTATGTTTCAATCAACGCCTAGAAGTAAGTTACAAACATCAACCTGTGAGGTGACCTTGACCAAGTCAGAACTAATGGTATAAAGTAATTAAAGCGTTCTGCCTTCAGAACATGACCTCATGAATCCCGTTTCTTCTTCCTTTTCCTCCAAGTAACACGTACCTATTACATTTTTGAAAAGAAAGAGTACCTCATGTTGTTTGAAGAAAAGTTAGAAAATCAAATAATATAAAGCAGTAAAATAAAACCCTCTAATATTTCTATTTATTGTCACTTGGGGATTTTTTTCTGGGCTCTTCTCTATTTATATGTGTAATAATTTAAATTACAAATTAGATTTGTAAGAAGGTACATCTAATACTAAGATGTACCTACATATACACTCACATGCACTTGATTCCATTTGAATTCCAAAAATTCAAATTTTATTGACTGCATTGTTTTGTATCCTACTGTTTAATTTTTTTCTTGGGCATGCGTATATTTTCATTCAGTCACATCTAAATTACCTCTTTACATAGAGGGCCTGAATTAGAGGGTTCGGGTTCTGATGATCACTATTTATTAGGTACCTAAAAAAGACAGAGCCCTTCTTTACATGTAAAGGAAGCGGAGGTGCGTGGACTGCAAAGTTCCACACGATCACCACCATGAGCATGCGCCTTTATGGAGGGCCTGGCTGCTGACATGGGTACGTGTGAAAAATCACTTCCTGGGAGACTGCCACTGGCACATAGAGTGAGACCGATTTGTATGCCCGTCTCTCCTGAGGAAGAGAATTAACTCACAGTCACAGGTGGAAAATGGGTTTCCCAGCTTTCCCCTCCTGATTACCTAAATCAGAAATGAAACTGGCAGCCCCTCTGACCTTCGTTTCTCACTTCCTGCCCAGATGAAATGTGTGTAGGGTGTCAAGCATGATATTCCAGAAGGATAGAGTATCCCAATAGAAATACCCGCAAGCACATTTTCTTTCTCCTTTTTTCCCTTAGGTTATTATTTGCTTGCTCGCCTAGAATTCAGGAGTATGTTCTCATAAACCACATATATGGCTTTATATATTTTTAATAAAAGATTATAAATATTTAATATAATGTACATAATATGTATTATTTTAAATTATGGATTGCTTTGCTGCCTTTGAAATGTCTAGCATCCATTATAATATCCAGGTATCAGCTTCTGAAAATAAGAAAATTTTGTTATTGAAAGATGACGTGGTTGGTGCAACTAGGTAGCTTAGTCGGTTAAGCATCTGACTTCAGCTCAGGTCATGAAGAAGCGGTTTGTGGGTTCGCGCCCCATCTAGGGCTCTGTGCTGACAGCTTGGAGCCTGGAGCCTGTGTCAGAATTTGTTTCCCTCTCTCTCTGCCCCTCCACCATTCGTGCTTTTTTTTTTCTCTCTCTCAAGAATAAATAAATATTTAAAATTTTTAAATAAAAAATGACACGGTTGATAATGATAATCAGTTTGTATAAAATACCGATACCTATCCTTGAAAAAATAATTCAATATTCAGGAACACTTTCTACCTTTTACATTAAGAGTACTTTTCTTAAAACACACACACACAGACACACACACAAACTGTGAAATCTAAAAACACATAAATATATAAAATATATGTATATATATGTACATGTGTAGTCTATAAATATATATGTATTATATATATGTTTGTATAATTAATATAATATCAAAAACACCATAGTTTAAAGACATTAAGAATGTATTTGCTTAAACTCTATGCTAAATTTGTTTATTAGCTTACAGTCATTTGCTATAGTAAATGAATACTCCTGATTTCTTTGATGAGTACCACTACTTATACATTGTATTTATGAAACATTATTTTTTTTTAATTTTTAAATGTTTTTTATTTATTTTTGAGAGAGAGACAGTGTGAGCAGGGGAGGGTCAGAGAGAGAGGGAGATACAGAATCCGAAGCAGGCTCCAGGCTCTGAGCTGGAGATCAGCACAGAGTCCTACTTGGGGCTTGAACCCACAAGCCATGAGATCATGACCAGAGCTGAAGCCGGATGCTTAACCGACTGAGCCACCCAGGTGACCCTAAACATTATTTCTTCTGATATAAATTAGGTAGGGAAACGCTATTCGTCTGAAGCCTTCCTGGTCTTTTCTAATGTCTCTGAACATTCCTTGGTCTCCTTCAGGAGCCTCTGTTCTTCTGCACCCATCAGCACCCCATTAATAGCCAAGATTCAATCCTCAACCCTCTTTTGTAATCCCGGTGCCCTTCCTCCATCATTTTCTGTATCACCTACATAGCGATAACTCCCAAATCTCTATCGCCACTTTGGACTACTTCCCTACGTGTCAGGTTTGTACAAGTAATTATCCACCAAATGCCTGAAATGCCAAGCAGTGAGCTGGGACCGGCTCTTACTAGCTTACCTGGGTCAGTTGTCAAACACAGACATTATTTAGAAAGTATACAAATTCACAGTCAAATAAATTATACTAGAAGTAGAAATATTAAACAAGTCAAACTTATTATTTCAAATGATTTCCTTATAATGGTATTATCTATGTTCTTGAGGTTATTTTTGTCTATTGTACTCACATAGTGGGGTACTATATAATGAGGTGCTAATGCTCATTCCCTCCCATCTCCATGGTGAGTGACATGGAAGTTTGTTTCTTGAAGTCAGTCACTTTGAGAGCAGTCACACCACGGAAATGGGAAAAGGCTGCAAATGAAGGCTTTCCTATTTTGTTGTGGGAAGCTGGTTGTTAAACATTTCCCACTACGGCACTTCTTAAACTGGAGTATATCTCTCCTGGTCATCGTTTGGGTTTTTGTTGTTGTTGTTGTTGTTCGTTTATTTTTTGTTTTTGTTTGTTTTTGTTTTTGTTTTGCTCTGGAATCCACTCTATCCCTTCCCCACATATACAGTGTTTCACTGAGGAGCCATCTCTGTGGGATGCATTTCCCAGACTCCCTCCCTAGCTTCTCTCCTCCTGGTTTCCATTAATGGCACACGCCTACAGGAAACTGCCAGAAACGAAAAAGACAGACAACTCTTTTGATAGCAATGGCCTCTCCACTATAGCTCTAGATCTTGCCAGAGAGGCCCTCATAGTCATTGCTTCCAGTGGATAATCTTAGTTCTAGTAACATGGCTTCCTTTTTGACCCTTGGGAAGGCAGCAGCTTCCTGCAGATGTCAATCTCTGGGTTGTCTGAGTGCCTGTTTGGCTTCTCAGGTCTTCTGAGCTGCACGCCTAATTCCCTGTGTAAACTGTTCTTTTTTAAAAGTTCATTTATGTATCTTTAGTTTCTACACCCAACATGGGCCTTGAACCCACAACCACAACATCAAAACTGGCACACTTTTTTGACGAAGCCAGCCAGATATCCCTGGTATTGGTTTTTAATTGCAGGTATGTGTATCATCTTCATCCTAATTAGGAGACATAAACCACACAGTAATTTTACAAGGGAGTTTTAATATTAAAGAATATTTATTCCTAAACCATAAGAGAAAAGTCACTGTGAAGATATGGAAGGAACTCTAAAGGAAAATCTAGAGCTGAGGCGGAGTAAAAAGGAAGGAAGGGTGGGCACCTGGGTGGCTCAGTCAGTTAAGCATCAAACTCTTGATTTCAGCTCAGGTCGTGATCTCACAGTTCATGATATTGAGCCCCGTGCTGTGCAGTCAGCATGGAGTCTGCTTGGGATTCTCTCTCTCCCCCTCTCTTTCTGCCCTTTCCTGCTCATGCATGTGCGCTCTCTCTATATATATTTCCCTCTCTCAAAATAAATAAATAAATAAATGTGAAAAAAAAAGAAAAGGTAATCTTAAAGGAAGGACACTCTCCAAGGGTGAGTTCAGACCTCGTTGGAAAAGGGGTAGTTGCCGCTGCAGAGGATGGCCAAGAAGTTTGTTGGATGGTCCAGGCCAGCGTGGTCTCTAGTTACCCAAACAGCAGGAAAGAAGTCCACAGTGCAGGCAAACTATGCTGGTAAGAGAGCATGTAGAAGGAGTCCCGGGGCTGCTGTGGAAGAAAGGGAGCAAACAGGGTTGATATGTTGGGGGTAGAAGTAAGAAGCCTCAGGACACGGAACCTAGGGCTGAACTAGATCTGTGAGGTCACCAACAGGACTGTGCCTTTTGGATACGTGGCTAGACAGAGTACCTGAATGCCCCTCCCCCACACTCACATTATTGTCAGATTTGTGCAGCAGGAGCCACAGGGGTGTGGAATCAAAAGCAAAACAGTCAAAATCGGGAAAATATTTACTATTGCTCCAGTGCCCTGTATGGACACACCTTAACATTGTACTGTGTTTCAAGAGAAATGTTTAAAGCACCAGTTTGCTCTTGCAGAGCAGGGACTGAAGAGCGAACTTGGAACTAAGACGCAGCACGTTGAAACTGACACACTTTATTTTCTGAGTTCCTCACTGGGTACAGACGGATAAAATGCTAAAAGTTAAAACCTTTGCGCTATAGTATCATCTATGATCTCCTCATCGTCCAGTTTTAAAAGGTCAGTATTCTAGTGTCATTCTTGATGACTCCTCTTCTCATGCCTTTGTCTTGGTTTAACATCTATCCTGGATTTGCCATCTACTATCCATCTTCTTACCATTGTACTAATTCATATGTCTATCCTTTATCTCACAGAATACTGTGTTCTTTCTTTAAAAAATAAATGATTAAAGGAGACTGGGTGACTCAGTCAGTTCAGCAACCGACTTCGGCTCAGGTCATGATCTTGCATTTGTGGGTTCAAGGCCTGCATCAGAATGTGCTGACAGCTCAGAGCCTGGAGCCTGCTTGGTAGTCTGTGTCTCCCTCTCTTTCTGCCCCTCCCCTGCTCGTGCTCTGTCTCTGTCTCTCAAAAAATAAAATAAAACATCAAAAAATTTAAAGAAAAAAAATAAAATGATTAAATACCTGTAAGTTACCAGGCACTGTGGTTGGCACTTGGGATAAGGCAGACATGATTCTTTTTTTTATTTGGCTTAAGCTTCAGAGATTAAACAAATACTAATCAATGTATAATTTCAAACATAAAGGGCACTAAAACAACACTAATTCTAATACTAATAATAGATATCATCTTCATTAGTATCTAAACTATTGCTACTTTATGAATCTATTATAAAATATAAGAAATGCAGAGATGTGTGGAACATGAGCTGCAACATATTCATAATATTATATCAGTTGATTACAGGTTCCCCCAAACTGTGCATGAATATGTGCATATAAGTGTGAAATGTATATGAGATGAGGTCACAATCAGAAATCAGGAAACCAAGAGTTAAAGAGGCAGAATGAACACGGAAAAACAAGTTATAGGACAAATGTAGAAAACACACAACCAGCCAAGATCAAAATTTGTCAGGTGTCTGGTAGAAGAAATAGAACAAAACTGAAAAATCACCAAAGAAGCTCAAGAAATATGAAATAATTATTTTTGCCTGCTTTTTGAAACCAACGTATAAAGTATTGAACTTTGTGGTTGTTGCCAGATGTGGCATCTAGAAAAGCTGTGTAAAAGTAAATTTTTGGTACCTTTGAAAGAAAAAAAGTTTTGCCAATTAAATGCATTTTATTTCAAGGAACACTGACTCTCATGTTTATCAGTTCAGATGAAAAAGTACAGTGTTCATTCTCTTTTTTCTGTTACCAAAGTGGAAAGTTTGCAAATCCATATGGTACAATGATAATACTCTTTGTGTGTCTGATAATTTCTCAGTGCCAGGTGAATTATGAACCTTTCCTCTAGACTGATAGCTAGAAGATGATTCTGCCTCATAATGTCCTATCAAATGTTAATATACAACCTATGTATTTCTTTCATAAAAAAAAAATCATCCTAAGCCACACTGCTCCCACCCAAAACCCGAATCTACTACATCAAAACCACAACAGCAGTGTTGCATAGTTGTGGAGATCACATGGTCTGCAAAGGCTAAAACACTTACTATCCTAGCTCTTTGCCGATCCTGATCCAAGGTACCAAAAAGGTTCTACAGATCTCTTATAAAATGCGATATGTTTTTAAATTTTTTTAATGTTTATTCATTTTTGAAAGAGAGAGTGAGAAAGACAAAGTACAAGTGGAGGAGGGGCAGACACACACACACACACACACACACACACAGCATCCGAAACAGGCTCCAGGCTCTTAGTTGTCAGCACAGAGCCCTATGCGGGACTCAAACTCATGAATGGCGAGATTATGACCCAAGCCACAGTAGGCACTTAACCAACTGAGCCACCAAGTGCCTGAAAATGCAATATTAACATAAAACACAGTAATATGAGTTCATGGTAACATGGTGATTGACCCCCTCTCCCATGCAGACCCATTCTCAAGCAGGGGGCAGTCTAAAGATTTTTCTTGTTTGTTTCTTGGTTATTGGTTAGTTGGTTTAATTCTCTATGTGAGGATATGAGAGTTGGAAGTAAGTGTTCTAATGATCATTTGGCCCTTTCTCAGTCTATTTAAAGTGTTCAGATTGTTTGAAATAGTAAACTCCTTCTCTGTCAAATAAATGACATTTTCTTCCATTTTTCACAATGACTGGTAGAAGATTGACTAGAAAATATTGTTCTTCATCCCATATTTGCTGTGAGCAGCCCCACTTAGGTTTTATGACAGAATTTTACTATATTTTATTGTTTCATTTTATATGGAATATCCAGGGTTTAAAAAAAAAGAACTTCTGAAAACATTATATCTTCAAAAACAAAGATAAATTTTCCAACAAGATATGGGAATATAACTACTATTTATAGATGATAAAAAGTAGAAGCTTTACTTGTCAGCCATAAGAACATGTGTCTGGAAATACTACGCATGTGAATGTTCACTTATCATATCAACAAAGACACTGATTTCCCAGATTGCATAAAAACCGTAAGAAATAAATAAGCCACCCAGCAATGTTCGATGAAAAATATCCTAAAGTCCCTATGATTCTCATCTGTGGACTCTGAATTAAGCACAGTAGTATCATGCAATGATGTCTAAACTCAGACATCACATCACTTGTTGAGAAAAAAAGCATGTTCCTTTGTGGAAAAAGTATCAAGGCATTTAAAATCACAGAGTTTGAGACTGATAAATTGTTATTTTTAAGAAATTATAAATCTTCCTTGTTCCTAAAAATATAAATAAGGTAAGCATCAGACTTTCCATAGCATAGCATATAGTCCATAGCATTCATGCTTCCTGCTCTAAGCTCCAGGCTCCTAAACCTACCTGCCTAGCTGGTATTCTAAAAAGACATTTCAAAATAAGCATGTCCAAACCTAAATTCTTGATTCCTAAGTCAATGTATTCTGTATCTTCCTAAACCTACTCTTCACTCAGTCTTCTAATTTACTATAGATTATGTCACAATTTACCCAATTACTCATAAGAGGGAAAAAAACCACAACTTTATTACTTTTGATGTAGCCTTTTACTTAATTCCCACATCTAAGATGTATGCATGTCTCTCATTATCCTACCCTCAAAATATTTCCTGAATCTGCTAACCTCTCTCTTTCCCTCACCATCCTGTCAATGTCATTACTATCTCTTCCTCAGAAGGCTGAAAAACTACCTAGTTAGGCCATCTTGGCCCCCTCCAATCCACCTCCCCTACAGAGGAACCAGAGCAAGTTTTTTGCAGAGTAAAGCAGATAACATCACTCTCTTGTTTAAAAAGACTTTTTGTTGCCCTTATACTGTGATTTAGATTTGTAACCATGCCTTACAAAGTCATGTACAACCTACCTTCGGACCAGACTTCTGACCAGGATGCTACTAAACCCTCCCTAAGTCCAACCTTCAGAAAATACCAGGAAAGCACCATGTGGTTTTCTCTGTCATGGTTTTTATAAACCCTGGTCCTTGCACCTAGAATGCACTGACCTCTCATGCCCAGATCTGCACTAGGCTGACTCCTTCTCAAACATTCACTTTAAATGTTATGTGCTCAGAGACAGTCTTGCCTGACTGTGCTCTCAATGGAAGTACCCCACTCACTGAGTTATCATTCTCTTTTCTGTATTATATATTGTATTGTTTAGCTCCTTTATGGTATATAGCATTCATGGAAAATATTTGGTTGATTTATATGTGTATTGCCTGTCTCAATGATTAGATTAGAAGATCCATTAGGACAAAGACCATATCTTTTTTTTCACCTATAGTCCCCCAATACCTTGTACCTAGAATATTACACATTCAAAAATATTTTGATGAATGAATAAATATGAATTAAGTTCCAAGTTTAATTTGCTTCTAATTCGTGTGAAATATGACACAGAATCTTGCATACATCCATCTAGAATGGAATGAGAGAAATTTGTTAGTTGATAAAGCAGAGGCAGGGTTTGCAAGGATTGACTCCATTATTGAAAAATGTTCTATTAAACAGCGTCACATGCTACAGAAAAATAATTCATGAAAGGAACTTCCATGTGGTGAACTTCATGTTTTCTTATTTTAAGAAACTGCCACAGCCACTCCAGCCTTTAGCAACCACCACCCTTAAGGAATCAGTCAGCAGCCATCAACATTGAGGCAAGAACCTCCACCAGCAAGAAGACTGCAGCTCTCTGAATATCAGGTGACGGTCAGCATTTGGGGGCAATAAAGTATTCCTTAATTAAGGCGTGTTGTACATTGTTTTTCAGCCATAACGCTGCATAATGCTATTGTACATTGAATAGACTATAATATAGTATAAACATAACTTTTAAATGCACTAGGAAACCAAAAAGTTCATTTGACTTGATTTACTGTGATATTTGCCTTATGGTAATGACCTGGAAATACACCTACAACCTCTTCTCAGGTATCCCTGTATCAAAATTCTAAAAATTATATATTTAAAAATAGCACTCCAGTAAAAATTAATTATAATTGTGCTAATTAGTATTTCCTTCAATGTAGGTCCCAATCCAAATTTTAAAAAACAAATTTATGCCATAAATTTTCACTTAACAGGTTTCAAGAAGTTTTTGTTGGCATTTCACCTACATCACTTCATTTAATTCACTTAACAATCTTATAAAGTAGAGCTAATATTATTTTCATTTTTAGTTGAGAGAAATGAGTCACAGGGGAGATAAAAAAGGTATAGTGAGATACAAAGCAGAAATTCATTCAGAGGAAATGTGTCTTCCAGAATTCAGGCCCCTAGTCATGGCACTGTACTTCCCATCTAAAAAATTTCAATCAGCTTTAGAGACTTGACCAGAACCATCACGAATGAAGTCAATAAAGTGACAGCACGCCGCAGTAAAAGAGCAGTCTTTCAAGAACAGAAAATTATCAAAGTAATAAAGATTCTGAGGAAGTCAACAAAATATAGAACCATTGAGATTCTTAAGAACAAATCAGCACACAAACAAAATGAAGGAAGTACGCTTACATAATCTCTGAATGGAAAATGGGCCTCAGCTATATTTAACTGATCCAGATTGTTAGTAACCACTAGAATTGGCTAGCACTTTTAAAAAAATTTAAGTGTTAATTTTCCAAAGTCTTTCAGAGTAAATCTTTCCAAAGAAAGATTTTCAACAGAGAAAACACTAAAGAAAATTTGAACATAGTAGAAAAACAAAATAGAATGACTTTTCATTTCCATCATGGCAGCAGCTTGTAAGGATTATTGTTAGACATTGTATTTTCCTACATACAACTATATTTATACTTATAATACTGTAGTCAAATGTGAAAGGTAAAGTTCTGTTTGTGTGTGTTCCCGTGTGTATCTTTATTGTACTAACTGGTGAATGTAGGTCCTCTTAGTTTAAGCTACTAAACTGAGTATAGAAATTTCCAGAGAAAGGTTTTTATTGCAGAATCATTCTCTCCAAAATAATACTAGCTATAGCCCTTCTGAGGAAGCCTTTTATTCAATGGAGGAAGTTCCCTTCTAGGAGTAATTTACTGACAACTTTTATCAGGAGTAATGTTGGATTTCATCAAAATTTTTTTTGCTGCTTCTAATGAGATGACCACATGGCTTGGATTTTTCTGTTATAATGCAATGAATTAGATTTACTGATTTTTATTTTCTTTTCTTTTTTGAGTATCTATTAATTTTATTTTTAAAATTTAGGTGTTTATTTTAATTTCAGTAACATTGACTTTTTTTCAAATTTTTATTTAAATTCTAGTTAGTTAACATACAGTGTAATATTGGTTTCAGGAGTAGAATTTAGAGATTCATAACTTACATATAATGTCCTGCATTCATCACAACAAGTGCCCTCCTTAATACCCATCACCTAGCTAGCCTACCCCTCACCTTCCTCCCCTCTAGCAACACTTAGTTTGTTCTCTATAGTTAAAAGGTTTTCATGGTTTGCTTTCCTCTCTTTTTTCCGTTTCCTGTATGTTCATCTGTTTTGTTTCTCAAATTCCACATGAGTGAAATCACATGGATTTGTCTTTCTCTGAATGACTTATTTTGTTTAGCATAATACACTCTAGCTCCAACCACATCATTGCAAATGCAATGCTAGTGGTATATATATATATATATATATATATATATATATATATACACATATATATATACCACTTCTTCTTTATCCAATCATTAGTTGATGGACATTTGGGCTCTTTCTATGATTTGGCTATCACTAATAATGCTACTGTAAACATGAGGGTGCATGTGCCCCTTCAAATCAGTACTTTTGTATCCTTTGGATAAATATCTAGTAGTGTCTGTTGCTGTGCCAGTACAATATTGTCTTGATAATTACAGCTTTGTAATACAGCTTAAAGTCCAAAATTGTGATGCCCCCAGCTTTGGTTTTCTTTTTCAAAATTGCTTTGGCTATTTGGGGTCTTTCATGGTTCCATACAAATCTTAGGATTGTTTGTTCTAACTCTCTGAATAATGTTGGTGGCATTTTGATAGAAACTGCATTTAATGTGTAGATTTCTTTGGGCAGCATAGACATTTTAATAATATTTGTTCTTCTCCAATAAATTTTATTGATTTTCAAAGAACAATTGGGACTTCCTAGGTAAACTCCACTTGATTATGATTTTTTTTCTTTTTTATAGATTACTGGATTTGATCACCTAAAATATTAAGAATTGTATCATCTTCATGAGAGATACTGGTTTGTAGTTTTCTTTTTCATAATATCTTTGACTTAAAGTAATTCTAATGTCATAAAATGTGTTGTGAAGTATTACCTCTTCAGATTTCTAGAAGAATTTGTGTAGATTTGTATTATGTCTTCTTTCAAAGGTTAATAGAGTTCACAACAGAATTCATCTAAGACTGGAGATTATTTTTTGAGAGTTTTTTTAAACTATAAATTCAGTTTCATTCATATACACAAGATAGTTAGCAATATCTCTTTTATGATGAGTATCTTTATTGCTTACTGTTGTTTTTCAGAACTCTTTTTCTTTAACTTCTGACCTAATTTTTATTATCTTCATCCTTCTGCTTTTAGGTTTTATTTGCTTTTCTTTTCCCAATGTCTGAAGGTGGAAAGTTAGTTTATTGATTTTAGGACTTCTTTCTAAATATGTATGTATAGCTATAAATTTCTCTCTAAGCACTTATTTATCTGCCTGCCATAATTCTAGTGTCATTTGTTATTTTTATTTACATGAAAGTATCTTCTAATTTCATTTCAATTTATTCTTTGATTAATTTGTTGTTTAACAGTCTGGTATTCAATGTCCAAATATTTGTGAGTTTCTTAATTTTTTTCCTGCCTTTGATTTTTAATTTTATTCTGCTGTAGTCAGGAACATACTTTGTTTTACTTCCATTATTTTAAATTTATTGAGATTTAGTTAATGGCCTACCATATAATCCATCCTGAAGAATGTTCTGTGCACACTTGATAAGAATATATGCGTTGCTGTTGTGGATGTGGTGTTCTATCAAGTATAAGATGGTCTATAGGTCTAATTGGTTTATACTATTGTACAGCTCAGCTATTTCCTTGCAATATTCTCCCTAGTTGTTTTATCCAATATTTCAGTTGGGTTATTGAAGTCTCAAACTATTATTTGAGAACTTTCTATCTCTTTCGTTATGTCTGTCAATAGCTGTTTCCTACATTTGGCAACTCTCCTACGGTTGCATACATTTATAGTTAGTATATCTTCCTGATGCATTGACTCTTTTGTCATTGTAAAATGTCCCTTTTTGTCTCTTAAAGCATCTATTATTTAGAACCTTATTTAGAGTCTATTTCGTTTATGTCATTATGACCACTCCAACTCTCTTGTAATTGCTGTTTGCATGTCATTTTCCATCAGTTTATTTTAAATCCTTTTAAATCTTTGGACCTAAAATGTGCCTCTTTGGGGTACATGCTCCCCAATGTTTATGGCAGCACTATCAACAATAGCTAGACTATGGAAAGAGCCCAAATGTCCATCAACTGATGAATGGATAAAGAAGAAGTAGTATATATATTTAATGGAATATTAGTCATCAAAAAGAATGCAATCTTGTCATTTGCAATGATGTGGATAGAACTAGTCTATATTAGGCTAAACAAAATGAGTCATTCAGAGAAAGATAAGAGCCATGTAATTTCACCATGTGTGGAGTTTAAGAAACAAAACATATGAAAATACAGAAGAGGGAAAAAAGAAAAAAGAGGGAAGGAAACAAACCATAAGAGACCCTTAAAGATAGAGAACAAACAGGGTTGTTTGAGGGAAGGTGGGTGAGGAATGGGCTAGATGGGTGATAAGTATTAACATCACTTGTGATGATCACTGAATGTTATATATAATGGATGAATCAATAAATTCTATTCCTGAAACCAGTATTATATTGTATGTCAACTGGAATTTAAATAAAAATTTGAAAAGAAAAAAAATATGCACCTTCTTTATACAGCAGAATGGGATCTTTTTTTTATCTAGTAAGGCAATCACTACTTTTTAAATTTTATTGTTTAATCTATTTATATTTAATGTTATGTTTTGTTTAGCTGAATTTGCTTCTGCCATTGCTTTCTATATGTTATTTTATTAAAGCAGAACATTATTATATTTCAATATGCAATTTCTGTACTACCAAAAAGTAGAACATCACAGTAAATTTTTTTTAAGAAAACGTGGTATTACATTTGTAATGCATGTCAAATGGTTAACATCCTTAGCCATATATGTCTTATGTCTTTGTCTATTGTTCTAGTCCTCCTTTTGCTGCTTTATTTTAAATAAATATTGTCAAGTATTACATGTTTTTCATTTATTTAATGGCATTTTCTCTATATTTCTTTTTTTAAGTTTTATTTATTTATTTTTGAGTGAGAGAGATTGAGAGAGAGAGAGAGAGAGAGAGGAGGGAGGGTTGGAGAGAGAATCCCCAGTAGGCTCCACACTGTCAGTGTAGAGCCTGACACAGGGCTCAATCTCAAGGATCATGAGATCATGACCTGAGCTGAGATCAAGAGTCAGATGCTTAATTGACTGAGGCACCCAGGCATCCCTATACTAACTTAATTCCAATAAGATTTCATGCATAGGATACTAATCTTAAAACAAGCAGTATACTGCTATTTTCCCTTTCCTGGCCTTTGCACCATTATTGTCATCTATATGCCACTTTATATGTTATAACCTATAATATGATACTAATTTTTATGATCCTGTAAATAGATGCAGAAAAAGCATTTGACAAAATACAGTGTGCTTTCTTAATAAAAAGCCTCAAGAAAGTCAGGATAGAAGAAACTTACTTAAATGTTATAAAAGCAATTTATGAAAAGCCTATAGCTAATATCATCCTTAATGGGGGAAAATTGAGAGCTTTCCCTCTGAGATCAGGAACATGACAAGGATGTTCACTCTCACCACTGTTGTTTAACATAGTGCTGGAAGTCCTAGCATCAGCAATCAGACAACAAAAGGAAATAAAAGGCATCAGAATTGGCAGAGATGAAGTCAAACTTTCACTTTTTGCAGGTGACATGATGATATTCTACATGGAAAACCCAACAGACTCCAACACAAGCCTTCTAGAACTGATCCATGAATTCAGCAGAGTCGCAGGGCACAAAAATCAATGTACAGAAATCGGTTGCATTTTTATATGCCAGTAATGAAGCAACAGAATGAGAAATCAAGAAAATGGTCCCATTCACAATTGCACGAAAAACCATAAAATACCTAGGAATAAACCTAACCAAAGATGTAAAAGACCTGTACGATGAAAACTATAGAACACTTATGAAAGAAATTGAAGAAGGCACAAAGAAATGGAGAAACATCCATGCTCTTGGATTGGAAGAATAAACATCGTTAAAATGTCATTATTACCCAAAACAATGTACACATTCAATGCAATCCCAATCAAAATTGCACCAGCATTCTTTTCAAAGCTAGAACAAACTATCCTAAAATTTGTATGGAACCACAAAAATTCCCAAATAGCCAAAGTAATATTGAAGAAGAAAACCAAATCAGGAAGCATCAGAATCCCAGACTTTAGCCTCTATTACAAAGCTGTCATCATCAAGACAGTATGGTATTGGCACAAAAACAGACACATAGACCAATGGAATAGAATAGAGAACCCAGAACTGGACCCACAAATGTATGGCCAATTAATCTTTGACAAAGCAGGAAACAGTATCCAATGGAAAAAAGACGGCCTCTTTAACCAGTGGTGCTGGGAGAGCTGGACAGCAACATGCAGAAGAATGAAACTAGACCACCTTCTTATACCATCCACAAAAATAAACTCAATATGGATGGAGGACCTGAATGTGAAACAGGAAACCATCAAAACCCTTGAGGAGAAAACAGGAAACAGCCTCCTTAACCTCAACTGCAGCAATTTCCTACTCAACGCATCCCCAAAGGCAAGGGAATCAAGAGCAAAAATGAACAATAGTTCATGAGGGACCTCATTAAGATAAAAACTTTCTGCACTGCAAAGGAAACAATCAAGAAAACTAATAGGCAACTGACACGATGGGAAAAGATAGTTGCAAATGACATATGAGATAAAGGGCTAGTATCCAAAATCTACAAAGAACTCACCAAACTCCACACCCGAAAAATGAGTAATCCAGTGAAGAAATGGACAGAAGACATGAATACACACCTCTCCAAAGAGGACATCTAGATGGCCAACAGACACATGAAACGATGCTCAGCATCACTCATCATCAGAGAAATACAAATCAAAACCACACTGAGATCCACCTCATGCCAATCAGAGTGGCTAAAATAAACAAAACAAGAGACTATAGATGCTGGTGAAGATGTGGAGAAAGGGGCACCCTCCTACACTGCTGGTGGCAATGTAAACTGGTGCAGCCTCTCTGGAAAACAGTGTGGAGGTTCCTCAAAAAATTAACAATAGAACTTCCCTATGACCTAGCAATAGCACTACTAAGGAATTACCCAAGGGATACAGGAGTGCTGACGCATAGGGGCACATGTACTCCAAATGTTCATAGCGGCACTTTCAACAATAACCAGATCATGGAAAGACCCTAAATATCCATCAGCTGATGAATGGATAAGGAAGATGTCATGTATATATATATATATATATATATATATATATATATATATACATATATATACACACACACACAATGGAATATTACATGGCAATGAGAAAGAATGAAATCTGGCCATTTGTAGCAAAGTGGATGGACTCGAGGGTGTCATGCTAAGCGAAATAAGTCAGGCGGAGGACAGATACCGTATGTTTGCACACATAGGTCTAACAGGAGAGACCTGGCAGGGGACCATGGGGAGGGGAAGGGGGGAAAGAGTTAGGGAGAGGGAGGGAGGCAAATCATGAGAGTCTCTTGAATACTGAAAACAAACTGAGGGCTGAAGGGGGAGGGGGAAATGGAAAGGCAGGTGATGGTCATGGAAGAGGGCCCTTGTGGGGAAGAGCACTGGGTGTTATATGGAAACCAAGTTGACACTAAACTACAAATAAACTACAAATAAAAAAAATAAGTATCTTTTAAAGAGATTATAAAAACAATTTTAAAACAATTTGTGATTTTCTACATAATGTTAATTTCCATTGCTCTTCATTCCATTGTGTGGGTACAGATTCCTATGTACTATTCTAAACAACTTTCTTTCTTTTCTTTTCTTTTGGCCTGAGCAACTTTTTTGAACATTTGCTATAGTGGATCTCCTAGTAGTAAATTTAGGTTCCATATATGTGGACATTTTCTCTTGCACCTTTGGTATTAAAACATATTTTGTATGGGTGGGTTTTAATTCTGGTTGAATATTTTTATGTGTTTTAAAGATATTTTCCACTCTCCTTGGATTTACAGTATTTCAAAGGCAAAACCTGACACTTTTGTCTTCATTCTTCTCTACACAATCATTCTTTCCTTGCTGCTTTTAAGATTTTTATCACCTTTTTAAACAAATTATTTATATCTTTGTGTACTTTACCTCATGTTTATCATGCAGATTCATTGCACACCTTGCTTTATAATTTTCATCAAATTTCAAATTATTCAGCTATTATTCATTTATTGTTTTTCCTTTTTTGGTGGGGAAGGACTCTAATTGCCTTTACCTTAGGCTGCTTGAAATTATCCTATATTTCACTGGTGATCTGTTCATTATTTTCTGTATTATTTTATTTCTATACTTTATTTTGAGTAGGTCTATTGTACCATCTTTATTGTCACTAATATTTTCTTCTGCAATGTAATTTTTCAAATCTGCTCTAGTTTTCATCTTAGACACTGTAGTTTTCAACTCCAGTTTATTTTCTCCTTTGAACATTGTCTATGACTGTATTTAACATGGTCAATTTTTCTACTACATTCACAAACATATGTTAGAAAGTTATACTAACCATTTTAAAGATCCTGTATGCTATTATCATGACCTATTTTATTTCTTATTCTGCCTCTATTGATTTTCTTCTGTTTCTTTCTTATAGTTTGTCATTTCCTGCTTTTTAGAAATTATTTTTGATATGATTTTGGGGCTACATGTTATTTTTCTTTCAAAAATTAGTGTGTGATGACATACTAAATCTTTTAAAAGCTCACATTAAATCTGACTTTTCAACCTCTTTTAAAAATCCAGATTATCCAGGGTCTCTCCAGCCCCCATTTGTTCATAGCAGCAAGTTTTCTGGAGTTAAGTCCTGAAACACACACACACACACACACACACACACACACACACACACACACAATTTCATCAGTCTCCAGTATCCACCTGCCTACTTCATTTATCCACATTACTTGCCTGAACTTATATTAATCAATGCTACTCCTAGATAGATATATAAAATATTCACAGAATAAATATCTGAAAAGTTTTTAAAGTTCAACTTATTTATTTTGAGAGAGAAATTGAGAGAGAGAGAGAGAGAGAGAGAGAGAGAGCTAGGAAAGGGCAGAGAAGGAAGGAAAGAGAATAAATCCCAAGAAGACTCCATTCCCTCAACACAGAGCCTGACAACAGGGCTTGAACTCACAAACCAGGGGATCATGGCCTGAGGCAAAATTAAGAGTCAGATGCTTGGGGTGCCTAAGTGGTTCAGTCTGGTAAGCTCTGGCTTCTGTTTGGGTCACGATTTCACGGTTGGTGGGTTCGAGCCCCACGTTGGGCTCTGTGCGGACAGCCAGCTCAGAACCTGTTGCCTGTTTTGATTCTGTGTCTCCCTCCCTCTGTGCTCCTCCCCTGCTCACTCTCTGTCTCTCTCTCTCTCAAAAATAAATAAACATTTAAAAAAACTGTTAAAAAAAAGAAAAATAAAGAAAAACACTGATCCTGCTTTTAAAAAGAAGTCAGATGCTTAACTGACTGAGCCATCCAGGCACCTCTCTGACATGGTCTTGTAGGCAGTGCACTCACATACACATATACTCATATACACACATATGCTTACACACACATCAACATTGTAGCTGGAACTGAAATATAAAAATACACCAAGAACACATGCGCTCGAGTCTCAAACTATTATAAAACCAGTTGAGATTTTCAAAAGAGAATGTTAAATATGATACAAAAACGATTTTGTGTCTGTTATTCTCCATGGAGGAATGTTTATTAAAAAAAACGAGAGTAACTAACAATAGTAGCTGCAACTTTTAAAGCAGAAATAATGTTAAATAATAATGGTGATAATATAGCTTTACTCACTTCCAATTTTTCTTCAAGGGAAATTGGTTTCAACTTCATAAGAGAAAACATTATTAATAGTGATGTAATCCGTTCAGTAGGAGAGTATCTAGCTATTTCCAATACATTCATGTCCTTAACTGTCATCTGGAGTGCTGAGATGCACTAAAGTTGACTCATGGGACAAATGCAGACAATATTTGAGAAATTTTAGGGAAAGAAAAAATTTGATAAGCTGGGAAAAAGAAAATATTCTCCAATATTTAAAATATGATAAACATGTTTCCTTAAAGTACATGGCAGTGATTTTGCTTTCACTACCTACTTGTAAAAATAAATTTTTTAAAGTAATCTTTAGAACAAATATTTTTTAACACTTAAAGAGTTAAAAAAAATTATTCAACAATGGCTCATGCTGGATAGAAAAAATGGGACTGAAGGGTTTTCTTTTTCTATGCTGGTTATTATCAGAAAAGAAAGTGTGCAAAAGCCAATAGAACATTTCCTCTTATGTCTCATTGGTCAGAAAAGAATCATATTCCTCTCATAAACCTCTTACTGGTAAGTGAAAAGATTGATAGGATTTGTTGAGACAAATTAAGGTTCATAACCTGGGCATAAACATTTGGCCAACCAAAGGGAAAAAAATGGGTGTCTGCTAGGGTTATAAGAAGCGATATTGGCTATTTGATAAGCAAGTAACAGCATCTGCCATAGTTTAAAGTATTCTGATGATATAAAAGTAACAGGGATAGTTACTATTTTGGATATTCAAACCAAGATTTAAAAAGCTCCCAAAAGCCTAAAATAATGTGTTGAAACTTAAGATAAAGACGAGATATAAACAAATGTAGAATATTTTATATTCCACCATTTATGTTCAAGTTTGCTAAGGGTCAGCTGATTTAGAGTAATTGAAATGACAAGCAGCATGTGGTTTTATTTGACCAACACATTGACTAAGAATCAATGATTAAAATTGAATAGAAACTTTCCACAATCTAAGATTGCCTCAGATTCATCCTATCTTGCCCAAATTCTATAGTCGGTCAGATTATGGCTAAAATATTGTTTTCCATTCTGGAACTCATTATAAAAAGATGAGTTACACAAACTGAAGCAAGAACACTTAGAGGAGTCATATTAGAAGAAAAATTGTATAAAAAATGATGACATTTAAAGAGGAAAAAGAAGACCCAGGACAAGTCAACAATCTTCAAATTTAGAAGTCCTGTTAAATGGAAGAAGAATTAATTTTCTTCAGGGTGGCTAACACTTACTGAGCTACTACTATGTTCAGGGCCATAAGAAAAGTCTGCGCTTTCGTAGGGTTTGAATACGGATGAAAGAGAGTAACGCACACTTTTCACAGGGTTTATATCACACTATGAGCTCAATCCATGTTAACTATTCTTTTTTACAAATGAGGAAAATTACTAGTACACATAACTTTAACTCAATTTCAAGGGGAATATTTGGACAAACAACAATTGAAAATTAGATTTGGTTTCCTGAGAAGACAGGCTGGTTGGCATAAGCAAAACACATTTAACGCATTTAAATATTAATTTGTTTATTCATTTACTTATCCATTCATTTATTCACTCATTTATTCATTTACTTAATTTGTTTATTCGTATATATATATATATATATATATATGTATATATATATATATATCTCTCAGGTTTTGTCTTAAGCACTGTGTTTACTACTTGAAAAAAAAGAGACGCCAACAAACAAATTCTTGGACCTTTCAGAACTTACTGTGTAGCAGAGAAGAGATACACAAATAAAATATAATGAGTTGCATAAAGATAAGTGCTACAAATGTTAATAAAGAAGAATAAGTGACAGATCATTCCAAGGGTGCTGTTAGGTGGGGGCACAGATCAAAAGAGCATTCCCTGATGAGATCACATGAGCACATGAATGGTATAAAGAACTAAGTCATTACAAAATAGGGAGAGAGCGGCATTCCAGTCCAAAGGCCTTGAGGGGTTCTCTTAACATGTTATAAAAAAAAAAAGAAAGAAAAGCAAAATGAGCTAGGAGAAACATAGTAAGCATATAGGTCAATGAAGTAAACTGAGTCTAGACTATGAGAGGTTTTGTACTCTATAATAAGCTTTTTGTAGCTTGATTTTTCTTTGTGTCATTGACTAATCTCTCCTAGTGAAGAAAGCCAATTCACTGAAAACAGTTTCCTTAATCAGTTTTGCAAAGGGAATGAATTCATTCACTGGCTGGGTACCTAAACCAGATGATCATTAAATTCTTTCTAACCCTTGGTATTCTCTGACTTACAGGCCTTTTTAAGGAGTCCAAATATGCAATCCTGCTTGTCAAGTAAGGGTTTTCATAAAATCTGCAATTTCAAGAGTCAGCATCACAGCATTTAGCACAGAGTCTGTGGTTCAGAACATCTGATTTCTGATTTGCAAGTGAAGAAACTTTAAACAGATTTAGGTCTATTAAAACAGGCACTTTTTAAAACTAACACCTGTGGATTCATTTTAACTAAAAAGAAAACAAAAATTAGATTTAGATTTTCACTCTTTCTCACCCTCTCTTTTAAATGTACTGCTTCGTTCCCTTTACTGTCCACCTGGCAAAGCCAGAGGTTATGAAGCTAAGGATGAAAATTGCTATAAACAAAACATGGGCAGAAAAGTTACTAAAGAGAATATTTTGCAGCTGCAAAAACACCTCTAGGCTTTCCTCTGACATGATGCTGCCTCTGTTCATGGCTGGCTACCAGTGACAGCATCCAAAAGCCCTCCAGGAGAAAGCCTGCTGGCAGCTGTGTTGAAGTTGCCAGTAATTAGAAAAATTCTTCTCTCATCGAAAAATCATAACTGAGACTCTTTGCCCTGAAAAAACTGGTTGCTTAGCCCAGGTAGATGAGCCATTGTAGCTAAATGATGATCGCTCAGGTCCAGGAACAAAAGTGGATGCCAATGAAATATAAAAAGCAGTTTAGATGCATTCGTGGATTGGTGGGCTGCTGTGGTGGTGTTCACTAGATAATCCCATCCAATGACCTTGGTTAAATATTCCTGGGGGTTGGTCTAGATCAGCAGTTCTTGAACTGTGGCATGCATCAGAATCAGCAGGTTGACTTACTCAGCACAGCTATCTGGACCCTACACCCTAGACTTCTAGTCAGTAGGGAAGGTCTAGAGCTGGATAATTTCCATTTGGAACAAATTCCCAAGTGCTACTGCTGCAGATTGAGAAACTACTGTTTGACAATCACTAATCTAGAGACAATTACTTGAGGAATTGGAACTTTATCCTTAACGCAATATACTTGCCCATTCAACTGACTAAGTTTTATTTAATAGGAATTGGGAGGCTGAATGCTACTGTTATATGCTTTAGTTAAGATTCTTCTATGGAAACTTGGACTCCAGACAAATTTTTTCTTAACAATATTATTTGCAATGGCTAATATTTGTAGAGGCTTTGACTTGCCAAGAAATTTATACATCTAGAACTATGTAGCTCTCACAAAACTTCATTTTTTTAATGGCTTTTTTTTTTTGAGAGACAGAGAGAGACAGTGCGAACAGGGGAGGGTCAGAGAGAGAGGGAGACACAGAATTCTAAGCAGGCTCCAGGCTCTGACATGTCAGCACAGAACCTAACCTGGGGCTCGAACCCACAAATCATGAGATCGTGACTTAAGCCGAAGCCAGATGCTTAACTGACTGAGCCACCCAGGCGACCCAAAACCCTCACAAAACCTCTAAGAGGTAAGAAATATGATCCTAGTTTTTGATGAAAAAAAACCAGCCTATTGTAGGTACATTGTATAAGATTAAAATGAGGTGTCTTTTAATTCAGTTGGTAGAGCACATGGCTCTGGATCTCGGGGTTGTGAGTTTGAGCCCCATATTGGGGGTAGAGATTACTCTAAAAACATAAGCAAAATATATTTAAAAGAGCTACCACATGACAAAGAAAGATAGCATTCGAATCAGGGTTCTACTTATTATTTTCCCTATAGCAGGGAATTTCATAATTTAATGTGCATATAAATCATCTGAGATTTTTTTTAAATGCAGACTCTGTTGATTGTATGATGAATACATGATGACATAAAAGGTCAATATTGCCATAATATTTTAAATGAATTTATATTATTCTAATCATAATATTATTTATATAATTTTAAAAAGTGGTCTATAAAGTGTGAAAACATCATTTATTCCATCAAAATAAATTGTGTCTACGTCATGTGAATTATAGTGTAAAAAAAACTATAATCTTCCAATTATATAAGACACATAAGTCTTATACACATGAAAACACACAATAAAGCCTTATAATTTGCTTTTTTGTTTAATAGAAAATTGGATTCTATTTTTAGTTATAACTGTCCGTATGTCTCAATACACAATCAAAATAGCAATGGTACAAACTTCCTCTTGAAAGAATCATCGAACAGCCCATCTCACTCTAAGCAAATAGACCGTGCTTAAGTTTCAGTTATTTCTAATCAGGAGATTTTTATATAATTTTCCTTCATGAAATTACTTGCGGGCTATAGTATAGTCAGTTCTCTTAATTTAATCTCTCAAATACATTTTATTTAACCTTTCAATTTTTTATTTTAAACCATACCATATCTCTTTAATATTATCTCACAATATAGAAACAGGTTTTTTAATTTAAATGCCTCAAAGAAATATCCAAAACTTGACAATCAAAAGTCAAATCAAAGTATACAAAAACAATTTTAGGATGATTACATTTGCTGTTTATTAGTTGGCTAGATACCAGGAACCCTGATATTATGTGTTAATGTAGATTTCTATTTAGTAGGAAAAGTAACGCAAAGACCCATTTTCTGTCTTATAGGTTATTAACTTGTTTTCGTATCAAGCTAGAGATTTTATGCTGACATTTCTTCTTCCAAAATGCCTACCAACAGCCATCCTTCAAAATGATGTTTTAATCTGTTTTTAGCCATTTCTTTGGCATTCTCATTAATTAATGAGTTGAATAAAATTTTTGACATGTGTTTATTGAATATGTGTATAAGTCATATTTTTAACTTTTTCAAAATTACACTTGAACAGTTTTGGAGGTTACTTACAAGATGCCCAAGTGGACTCTTTTGCCAGAGAAAATTTCCCTGTGTTGCCAGAGACTGGAATTCATTCATTCATGCTCTCCAGGGCCAACCATGTACTTTCTTGCTCTTGGAATCCCAAGTGGCAGCAGGACTTTACCTTTGATAACTCTCTGCTTTCTAGGTTCCCCTCCTCTCCATTTTATTTGTTTCTAGTTCTTGGCCAAGTCTACTAGGCTGTGCATTATCTAACTTGTGGCTCAAGTTCTCCCTCCACAGCCAGAGGCAAGAACCGTGAACCATCAGGCTTACCTGGATGGAATAGTCTGGGGAACACCCAGTGTAGATGTGCGTTGGTTTGTGCCCCAGTGATTCTGAATGTCCATCAGGATGACAGAAATTTATTCCATCTGAGTGTTAGCTTTCTTCTGTTTGTTTGTTTTACTATAGATGAACTCCAATCAAAGTGGAAAATATTTTTTAAACACTGAAAAATAGAACAGGTCTGTAAATATTGTGTTTCTTTTTTATACTTGACCTAT
This sequence comes from Suricata suricatta, assembly GCF_006229205.1. Taxonomy (NCBI): domain Eukaryota; kingdom Metazoa; phylum Chordata; class Mammalia; order Carnivora; family Herpestidae; genus Suricata; species Suricata suricatta. The sequence goes on from NC_043700.1 coordinate 67,346,962, forward strand.
AACTGAGGTTGTAGAATTGAAGCTGAAAGCTATCTGTGTGTCTGCAATTGAGAAATGCCCTTACCTTTCATTGTGTTAGTTTGAAATATTTTCCTACCTTTAGGGGATATTATTACACTGGATTATAAAAACCTCCAAAACAGTTCTGTTTTAATAGGTTTTTTGAGAAAATTAAGAACCAAATATTTCTAATATTTTCAAGACAATCATGAAACCAAACTTTTAATACTTTAAATATACTAGCCTTTTAAGAAAAAAATTCTCACAGAAATCATTAGTTAGAAACATTTTTATATAAAAATTCAAGCTCACAAACTCAGGATGAATCTTTGAACAAAAAAATTGGCTTTATAATTTTGCTTTAAGAAAGTAAATAAAGAGCTATATATAATTTTCTGACTTTATCAGCATGTGATACAAAGCAAGCACACATTTTATTTTGTTAATATCATTTGGGTTTGTTATTTTATGAAGAAACTAGTTAATCTGGACTGCTTACATTTTTTAATACTGATTTACTGTATAGAATATATCATTCCTTCCACAGACTGTTTAGGATTATGATAAGAGGAAAATAGTGTTCAATCAAATTGAATCATAATCCTGCCAATGTTTTTATATCAACGATAATTTTGATCTATAGTGTGTCAGTTTAAATAAAAATTTAACATATTCAGATAACTCAACTGAATTCATTAACAGATAATTTTTAGATAAATACTTTTTCATTTTTTTAAGTTTATTTTTGAGAGAGAGAGAGAGAGAGAGAGAGAGAGAGAGAGAGAGAGAGCAAGCAGGGGAGGAGCCAAGAGGCAGGGAGACACAGAATCTGAAGCAGGCTCCAGGCTCTGAGTTGTCAGCACAGGGCCCTACGCAGGGCTCCAACTCACCTGAGCCAAAGTCAGGTGCGTAACCAACTGAGTTCCCAGGGGCCCCAAATACTTTTTAGATAAAAGAGAATGCTAAAACCTAGGCATATTAAAGAACTTGTCTAATCTGACTTCTTGAGGAAGTTGAGGAAGTGATGTAGGAGGCTACAGGAAGTTGTAGCATGTATTCGTTGTGTTTTGCTGGTCTGCCAGCAACTAACTATGTATACCAGACAGTATTCAGGGAACCATCTCCCAGTGTTGTCTGTGAATTAGAAGCCAATTCATTTGGGTCATAGTAATTTAGACTATTCTGGAAGTAATTGTGGTAAAATAGTATAACTTTAAGAAAGTCATGGATATGTTTCTGTTTATCAAGTGAAAACCTGAGAGTAGTTTGTTTGAAATATAAAGTGCTTCAGTAGTCCAAAGTGGAAAAAAATATATGGCAAAGATAAGACCTGAATAAATAAGTTGAAGAAGGTATACACAAAATTTATTCTATTTGTCTTAGATTGTAATATCTGTAAATAATGGGTATTAAAAAAAAGCAATAAAATGTGTTAAATTTTTTTGTAAAAGTTCTATTTGTTGATGGTCTTATTAAGATTTTGTTAGGGGTGCCTGGGTGGCTCAGTCAATTAAATCTCCGACTTTGGCTCAGGTCATGACGTTCGTGGGTTAGAGCCCCACGTCAGGCTCTGTGCTGACAGCTCAGAGCCTGGAGCCTGCTTCAGATTTTGTGTCTCCCTCTCTCTCTGCCCCTCCCTACTTATGCTCCATCTCTCTCTGTCTCAAAAACAAATAAAACATTAAAAAAAAAGATTTTCTTAAAAAGTGGTTTGCAAGTCTCCTAAAATGAGATATTAGGTTAATACAAAAGCAGAATAGTTGGCTTTCTTCCTGTGAAAATAAAACCAATTTTGAAGCATTTCATTTTCTTTTAACAATGCCATTATTTACTTTGCTTGAAATCAGCTTACACAACAGAATTTCCATGACATATCTGAATAATTTTTGATACTATGCATTGATTTTGGCGTGTCCTTATTATTACAAACAAACAAACAAAAAGCAAAATAAAGTAATAAAGCTTTCTTACTTCTGAAGGAGCTAAGGTTTCTTACAATTAAATAAACTTCTACATTTAATATTGTGTTGTCACCTGAAGTCATAGGCAGCTAAATATTGTTTCTGAGATACATGTGGCCACACTGTATACAAGTGTTTGAAAATTTTACTTGGACAATAAATACTCTGGCACCTCTGCACTATAACCACCTTGCAGAAGGTTCTCAATCAAATTTACTTCTGGACTGTGGGCCTCGTTGCTTTCCATTGTTTAAGATCCATGTTGTGCTCAGTTGAGGTCAACAAGGATAGAAATATCGTCATTCTAAATTCCACCTCCGCCAGCTTTGATGTCCAAAGAAATTTATAAGTATTTCTTTTCAAGTGATGGGTCAAATGGCATGCCCTGACTTGACATGATATAACCAAAGGCAGAAGTTAATGCAATAAGCTAGGAAACTTTGTTATAATTGACATGTGAATTTAAGAGTTTATATTTGTCACAGAATGACTTACTTCTCTTAATCTTCCTCATTTTGGAGGATTAAGACTTTGTAGAGCTATAGATTTTGTAGAGTAGAGTTTATAAGAATTTTAAAGATTTTTTAAAGATTTTTTAAATTGAGCATCACACACACATCTAATTGTGTGTGTGTGTGTGTGTGTGTGTGTGTGTGTGTGTGTGTGTATTCTTGGTTTGTTAAGGATATGAACCAACTCTTTACTGTCACTTTATTCTGGGGAGTGGAGTTAGTGAATATGGAATTTTAGCCTTTTCCATCTCACTGTTGGCATTTTCACCCAAGACATTTTTTTATTTTAAACATGGATGCCTCCAATGAATGTACTACACTTTTTAGAAAAATCCAAATTCCAACAAAGGAAAATCAATGTGCATGACATTTCCATGGATTTTTACCTATTCTCCTTGACAATGTGTCAATGGAAATAATTGAGATGATGATGGTCCATTTCTCTCAGCTCATTACTGTCAAATTATTTTCTACAATATTTAGTTTTCTTCGTCCATATCCCCATAGCAACAATTTAGAAGCAAGGCTTCAGAATTAATTGCTTCATACTCATCCAGTGCAAATCTCTGGCCAGGAGTGGGAGTTCCCTTCCCTGTGGAACTTCTGACATTGAGACTTTTCTTGCAAACTGTTTCTAGCCATCTCGAACCTAAAAAGAGCCAACACAGTAAGTGTTCTCTCAGGAGAGGAGAAGCATGGCGGTTCCCAGGAAGTGGGTTCCTAGGGGAAAGCGTCTTTGTTGTGCCTGTGGGCTCCCTGCCGCTTGCTTTTATTGGTACTCAGTTCACCCAAGTGCTCATGTTGGTTTTCTCATTATTTTAAGCCATATATCCCAAAATAGCATCTGGCATGCTGTCCTGAGCACAGAAGCTCATAAAAACACAGCAAGAGGAGTGTTGGCTGCATTATTCTTTTCTATGTGACTGAAGCTTTAAAAAGAATAAAGAAGAGCCTGAGGTAGAAATTTGTGCAAGCCCTGGGGGCTGAAGATCTTAACAATGAGACCACAGGCCTATCATTAGTCCTGAGTCACTCAATGAACAAGAATTCAGCTTGCTTCCCATGCAGGATTGAAAGGCGCTAGTCCTCCCTTTCTCAGTGCTGCCTGCAGAAGTGCGGCCATCTTTTTCTCAAAATCCCAGATGCCCTTAGACCTCTGCGGAAGCCCAAGACCAATATGAAACGTTCAAGAAGTTCAACAGACACCACTCAGACCCTTATGTCAAAATTAAATGCAACTGGCAGAAACCCAGGGGCACTGACAATAGGGTGCGCAGAAGATTCAAGAGGCAGATCTTGGTGCCCCGTTGGTTAAGGGAGCAACAAGAAAACAAAACACATGCTGCCAGTGGCTTCTGGATGTTCTTAGTCCACAACGTCAAAAGGCTTGAAGTACTGCTGATGTGTGACAAATCTCACTGCAGAGGTTGCTTGCGTCTCCCAGGTTGCGCAGCAAAGAAAATGAATAGGCAGACAGCTTATGTGCTCATCGTATTTGTGTTAATAAAACCATAAAACTACCAAAAAAGAAGAAGAAGAAGAAGAAGAAGAAGAAGAAGAAGAAGAAGAAGAAGAAGCAGCAGCAGCAGCAGCAGCAGAAGAAGAAGGTGCTGATTGATTTAGGTCAGACTTTAACCTGATAAAGAGCAGACCAAGACCTGGAAGCTGAGACATCAGGAATATTATCTCTGATACCGTCAGTAGTTACTGCATGGTTTCCCTCCAGGAAAGCCTTTTGGATATTCATTTAACTACCCGTTAAAAAGATAGAGGAGGAAGTGTTGGAGGAAGAGTGATTTGTCTAGAGAAACACATGTAACACCTTTAACATAGTGCTTAGAAGAGAATACAAGTAAAATATGTGCTAATTGTTCTCATGAAATACTTGGTAAGTTTCCTTCTTGATCTAAAATTTAATTCTCAGGTGCCTCGTTAGCGCAGTAGGTAGCGCGTCAGTCTCATAAAATTTAATTCTCCAGGATGAGCATTGGGTGTTGTATGTAAGCCAATTTGACAATAAATTATATAAAAAATAAATAGAATTTAATTTTTTATAACTTCCAAGGAAGTATAAGATTGTCAATGTATCTAAGGACCCAAGAGTAATACACATGTGGTGACTTAAAAAGTGAGACAAGACTGTGCATTTCTGTGCTTAACTGAAAGAGAAACTCAGGAAAATCAGTAAGAAGATAAAGCGAGCTCCTCCCACTTAGTCTCTCTCTGTTGTAAAATATCTCAGTTATCTCCACTTTTTCTTTCTCTGCTCCTGCAGAGACATAGAGGCACTTTCTCCTTGCCAAGGACATTCATCGGCACCCTCAACCCCGCTTTCTTCTCCCTTTCGCTAGAATAATGCTCCAAAATAAACATCTTTTCTTTGCACATCACTAACTCTGTTTTCTCCTTGTTCTTTCTCCCTGAATTAACAACAGTCTTAGGTCTCTCCTGAGCAACTATGTTGATTTAACTCTGCTACCGCTAGGCCTGCCACTATTTCCTACAAAACCACTTGCTTATTTGTTTTGTTTTGTTTTGTTTTAAAAATCTTGTGTACCAAGAATTGCAGTTCAGGCATAAAGTCTCTACAAACTCTATTTTATTTGTTTATGTTTTTGGTATGTTTTCTTGTGCAAAGTATGTTCTATTGATGCAAATTTTTTATTTCCTTTTTTAAATATATATAAAACCTTTGAAATGCACTATTTTGTGTATATTCATGTATTTAAGATTCACATAGTTTAGGATTAGTAATCTTTTTACTTTGCTTGCCTATTTTTTTTAACTCAATGTTATGTTTTTGGCATCCGTCTACATATTGATCTATCTAACACAACTTGAATAGGTATACGAATCAAATCAGTTACTCTTCTGCATAGAATCCTTTCTTATGTATACATGACATTTTACATAAGGAGAAGAAACCCACTGTTTTTTACATCGCTTTGCTACAAATACGCACACTGCAATAGCCATCATCCTAGAGGTCACTGTGTGAATCTCAGCTATGTTCTCTGGCAAGCATAATCCAAGTTTGGAATTGCTGAATCACAGGAGAAATAAGAACAATAGTACTGCTTTCTGAAACGGCTACATCTGCAGATATTTCGGCATTGCAGGAGGGTCCTTGTTTATCACAGGATCACCTTTTCTAATATCTAGCCTTCTGGTTGTTACCAGAAGTAAGTTAACAGGTATTTCCTTATCTGAATTTACCTTTTTTCTGGCTACTAGTGAGATTGGGCACTTACATATACATTAGCCTTTCTGATTTTTCTTCTCCCGTTGTCTATTCAAAATTTTGGCCTATTTTTCTATTGGACTTAATATCCCTCTTTTGTCAATTTACAGGAGTGCTGTGTTTAGTAGGCATATTAATCCTATGTTGGCTTTAGATGTATTTAACCATATTTATGCAGTCTAACATCAATCCTTAAATTTTGTCTATGGCATTCTTCATTAAAAAGAAATATCTCATTTTGATGAAGTCGAAGAAACAAATAGATCCACGAAGAAAACTTTCACGCATCCACTTCCAGTTTTCACATGCCATTTCCTACACATATACTGCCAGAATTCAGTCGCCATTGTCTCCTGAAGTGATTTTCATAACGTTTGCATGATTGAGCACACTTCTGGGATTTACCATCCTTCTATTACTTCTTTCAAAATTCTAGGCATGAAAAGTGAATATTGTATGCTAGTTTGCTATCTTGCCACCCAAATGTCTTAGGATCATAAGATTTACCAAGTATTTTCCTTTCCTCTACAATATCTGAAATTGAAATTGAAATTGTTTTGTTACAGGGGTGCCTGGGTGAGTCAGTCGGTGAAGCATAAGACTTCAGCTAAAGTCATGATTTTACGGTCTGTCAGTTTGAGCCTCACATCGGGCTCTGTGCTGACAGCTCAGGGTCTGGAGCCTGCTTCGGATTTTGTGTCTCCCTCTCTCTCTGCCCCTCCCCACTCATGCTCTGTCTCTCTCTGTCTCTCAAAAATAAATAAATGTTAAAACAAAAATTAAAAAAAAAAAGACTTTGCTACTCAAAGTGTGATCCCCTGAACAGCAGCATTGACAAAATCTGTTAACTCATTAAAAATGTAGAATCAGAGCCCCATGTCTGCCCTACAGAAATAGAACGTGTATCTTAAAATGCAACTTATATGCACAAACCAGTTTGAAAAATTGTACTTTAAAAGAGTGTCAATTGTTAAATCAGATTTCAAACTCAGACTTAAGCCACCTGCCTGACTTTGACTCCTGTTGCAATGATTTACTGTAGAGCTATAGATAAGCAAATTAAATTCTCTGTAACTTGGCTCCCTCATCTGTAAAATGGGCTAATGTTATCATAGTAATGATCTCTTAGTATCATTGTGATGCTAAAGGTTAGTATATATAAAACACTTAGAACAATGCTCTTAATATTTAATCTGGCATATAGATATGGTCAGTAAATCATTATTGTCATTATTATATTAGAAATAATGAAATGTGTAATCTTTAGCTTTCAAATATCACCAAGAAGCTACTGGTTTAGATCAATTAGCAAATTATTGGCTAATTAATAATGCTTCAGAAGAAGTTAGTAGATCCAGGTTTAAGTCAATGCCCTTAATTTTTTTCCCAATAATAACCAACCAGCATGATTTTTTACAGCTTTTTTAAATGTTTTGTTTATTTTTGAGGAGAGAGAGAGAGATGGCGTGAGCAAGAGAGGGTCAGAGAGAGAAGGAGACACAGAATCTGAAGACAGACTCCAGGCTCTGAGCTAGCTGTCAGCACAGACCCTGATGTGGGGCTCGAACCCACAAACTGTGAGATCATGACCTGAGCCAAAGCCAGACACTCAACTGACTGAGCCACCCAGGTGCTCCTATTTTTTACAACTTTCTTAAAGAAATTTCCAATATAAGCTTTTCCAAAAATTTATATCTGAGGTAAACATTATGGATGAATGATAATACACCAAATTTTTCTTAATTTTGACATGAAAGAATGTTTCTACAGTGTTTGCTTTCATCAGCTATAATCACTACTTTTCTGGAACGTGTTCACATCTAATGTCACCTTGGCTGACAATGAAATGGTCCTACCTCAATTAAAACTCCTGAGGGACAATGCCCCAAAAAGTTACTGCTCTTGGGAATTTCTAGAAGAACATGTGTTTAGTTTACTTACAGGTTAAGAGGTTATTTCATGGGCACCTGTAAATGGTTAAAAGAATAAGTAATTCAACCAGAAGCCATTTAAAATATAAACCCATTGATTGACTGGGGATTTGGATGAGTCTTTACATCTGGAAAGAAGGAAAAGAAATGTACTCATTTTTGTGTGTGAAATAAATCAGCTTTTAAATCTGGGATCAGCAAGGAATTTGCTATATAGAAGAGAGAGTGCCAGCTAACACTATTTTCTTAGAACTGTCATTTTCAAATATATTATTTATTTGAATAATGTTCAAGTTATGTTCCTGAAAATGTGGGCTTTACTTAAAACCACAAGATCTAAGGTGTGATATCTCAAAGGAGACATGTTTTTAAATTGGGTTGTTTTGAGGAGGGAAAAGAGTAGATTTGGGGGGAGCAGGCATTTAAAAACCTAATACAGTTTCTAGAGCCACATTGTCCAATATGACAGGAACTAGTCACATATGACTACTTCTATTTAAATTTTAAAAATTATAATTAAATTAGACGTTTGTTCCTTAGGCACGCTGGCTACATTCAAATGATCAATAGCTACATGCAGCTAGTCATTTCCATTATTTAAGAAAGTTCTATTGAACAATGATCCTACAGAATATAGCAAAGAATATAAACTGTTTTTTGGAATAGGAAAGTCACGTTAGATGTATTAGAATTTAAAAGAGCATCATCTACCTTATTTTGTAGAAAACTAAATAGCAAGACATTCTTTCAGAGCATAATTTCATTGCATCAGTGTGAGATTTCTGTGGAATTGTGACAATAGACTTCTTATTTTCCTTGAATCTAAAGGCTGCTTCAGAATTTGGAGGACTTCTAATTTAACCATGAATGTTGTAATAGAAACACCACAGACATTATTATTACATTATTACCTGTTCATATTATTCAGCAACCTTGAGGTAAATGGCAGGATAGTGGCTTGGACTCTAGTTTTTATAGTTTGATTTAGATATTTAAAACAACTCAACTCAGCTAAAACTGGAATAATATCATCAGCAAAATAGGTATTGAAATCCAGTCTGCTTCTTCAAAACATTTATTTAGTAACCAAAATAAAGTAAAAGCATAATGAGTATATGGGTAAGATATAAATCATATTATATATGGACCCAGTTTTTGAGCAAGCATGTTTCAATGGGATCTTCTTGGAAGGAACCAGCATCAGGCAGGTAAGAAACAACAAAAAGCTCTGGTCCTCCTCTGTCTTGCTCTGCTGCATCCTTTTCTGAATCCTTCCCACCCATAGTCTTCCCAGGACATACTGAGAAACTTTAGGATCAGAGCATCAGGAAACCATGCTTGATACTGAGCTGGGTTCAAAAAACATGAACGTTATATGTATATTGGAGGTTCATGATGTCGCATAGCGCCTAAGAATTCTTGTTTTCAATAACATGCTGTCTTGGAGAAAAGTCCCTTACTATGCAAAGCTCAAAGTCTTCCATAATTTGGTGTATTAGGACAATATCAACTTTATGGGCATCCCCACACATGCTGCAGAATTCATAATTTCTACGGCAGTGTGATGGTTATTTAATACATAGCACTTTATAATTTACAAAATCCTTACAAAAGACATTTTTCTTTATCAAAAAACGAAGGGGGGGTGGTGGAGGATGAGTGAGAAACCTCACAGTCCTCACTGAAAATATTCTTTTTTTAATATTTTATTTATTTTTGAGACAGAGAGGGACAGCATGAGAAGGGGAGGGTCAGAGAGAGAGGAAGCACAGAATCAGAAGCAGCTCCAGGCTCTGAGCTGTCAGCACAGAGCCCGACGCAGGGCTCGAACCCACGAACCGTGAGATCATGACCTGAGCCAAAGTCAGACACTTAACTGACTGAGCCACCCAGGTGCCCTGAAATATTCTCTTAAATAAAAACAATGAAAAACTTGCTCAGTGAGACTTTTCCACCCACTAAAAAGAGCCACAAAATATTGTAGCAAAGAAATATACTATGTGATATTTATACCTTTTGGCTAGAAATTATATTTTATACTCAATCATTCAAAATTAATGCATTATAAAAATATAAAAACTCCTCAAAGACTTTCTTTGTTACCAGAATGACTGTGGTTCATTTTTTTAAAAATACCTGATGAATTAGGCTGGATCACGCTTAATTTCATTCTGTTGACTTTCTTTTCTTCAGCCTCAACTGCTGATATTTACTGATAAGACTGGTTCTATTTAGTCCAAAAAAAACCAAACAAAACAAAATATCAGAGTTGAATATAGCCAAGATCAAATTGATTTGGAAATCTGCAATAATTGTCTAAAATAGCCCAAATTAGGGGCACCTGGGTGGCTCAATCCTTTACTACCTGACTCTGGATTTCAGCTCAGGTCATGATCTCACTGTTCATGGAGTTGAGTCCCTTGTCTGGCTCCATACTAACAGCACGGAGCCTGCTTGGGATTCTATCTCTCCTTCTGTCTCTGGCCCTCCCCCACTCGTGCTCTATAAATAAATAAATAGAATAGAATAGAAAAGAATAGAATAGTCCTAATTAGGCCAACAGAAAACTCACATGCAAATTTCCATTTCAAACATATGCGTTTAAGAAGGCCCAATAAAGGCAAGTTGTGGTTTCAACAACTTTGGATACATGTTTGTATACTCTTTATTCAGGCTGCTGCACCAATATATGCTCGATGCCAAACATCCTGAGGAGGACCTGTGCCAACTCAAGAGGGCAGTGGAGTGACAGTGACTCCTGTGGGTCACTGCCTGCTGTAACTTCAGCATTAACCACTGTCTTCTAGAATAAGAGAGAACAAGAAGGAGAGGATAAATGATAAACTTCTGCCATTTCTTATAAAAATAGAAGCAACTTTTCTTCAGGATTGTAACAAAATTCTAGAATAAGGCAAAAGTCCTGCAAGTCCTTTTCACTTCTGAAAATATAAGAGCTTCACCTTGAGGCAAAATTATTTGATTATACTTCAAGAGTTTCGATCTGAAATAGAAGGCTTTATTTGTGATGACCAGTGACCAGTGGAAAAATAAATAAAAGAACTCTAAAATAACATGATGGATTTGGAAGCTCACATTTGGGTTCCCACTTTTGGCAAACAAGAGACATTAGTTCCCAAAGGAAGGGAACTTACTGTAATCTTAATGGTCATTTTCAGACTGGAATTTCATTTGGCCAAATCTATGTTGATGAAATTGTATTTAAGGATGCTCAAAAGGCCAACTAAACATTTGAAAATACTTTTACCCCTCTGGTCTCTACTGGTATATACATTTCTAATACTAGGTAGCCAAGAAAATACCTGTATGGAACTTCCTTGAGAACCTTCCATTTATATCTTACTGTTAGCAAAATGTTTCTGCTTCAGTAAGAAAGATGGTGGAAGCCACAGATGAAATACCATAATTCACTCTCTTTCTGCAATTTAGCCCAAGACTGATTTGTTTTGGTTTGTTTTGTTTTTGTTTTCAGTGTTTCATTTTGATCCACCTCTCAAAGGTCAGGTTTGAAGCTGGGGAAACTGAAATGTGCCCCAAGCAAAGAATAGAATAATTGTCATTACCTCACCCATGCTTTTCTCCTGGCTACAAATATGCTGGGCAGCACTGTCACTGTTATTTTGTAATAAAATATTTTTCGATATTTTCTTGATTCTTTCGTAATTTCATAGAATGTATTTAACCAATTGGAAAAGTTAGCACTTCTGTGCCTGGGTACAGGAGATATCGTAAGCTAATTTCTAGGTTAATGGCCAATTAGCTTCTTGCTGCTTTTTCTTAAGTGATTGTTACAGATATATGGCTAAGTTATTTATCACTTATGTTGACCTTCCCATATTTAACCCTCTTATGCATTAGAAAGGTTTTTCAGCAGATTCAACTAGATTTTTGAGGTAAACTTTCATATCATCTACAAATAACACTATCTCTCTTAAATCAATGTTGGGAATTGTTTTTTCCTAGAAAATCAAGGCTGTATTACAGATCATACTTAATCTCAGAAAATTTTCACTGCTTTTATATCTCTCTTATGTACCCATCGGCAGGATTTACTCTATTTTTGAGCTCAGGTTAGTTTCCCAAGGAGCTACCAGTGCCCCTGACCCACTGCATGAGATTAGGGTTCACTGGTGGAGCTGAGACCACCATGGCCCTTGGGTGACTGAGCTTAGGGCCACTTACCAGTTTGCTGATCACCAAGAGTGGCATCTGGTCACAGTCTGAAAGACTTGAAGGGGAAGACAGGAAAGAGGATGGAGGCTTTAGCACTAGAGCTCACACTTTCTTCCTCTCCAGTTACAGTCCGAGGGAAACAGCCGCGTGCTGAGGAGGCAAAGCTCCTAAGAGACTCACTCCCTTATGGAAGTGCCTGCTCTCCAGCTGTCACGTCCTCTCAAAGGACCCTTATTCCCACAGTCCGTCCTTAACACCTGTTCCTCAGATCCTCTCTCAGAGACTGGGTGGGTGAGGAAACTATTATATAAAGAGAAAAAAGTAAAAACATTTTCGATGAATATTCTCAAAATAAAGGTAGAGGAAATATTTGTTTTTTAATGTTTATTTTTGAGAGAGAGAGAGTTATGAGCAGGGTAGGAGTTGAGAGAGAGGGAGACACAGAATCTGAAGCAGGCTCCGGGCTCTGAGCTGTCCGCACAGAGCCCGATACGGGGCTCAAACCCACGAACTGCGAGATCATGACCTGAGTGGAAGTGAAATACTTAACCGACAGCCACCTTGGCGCCCCTGGAAGAGGAAATATTTAAATAAACATCAAAGACGGGCTTTGAATTCTCTGTCTCCCTCTCTCCCCGCCCCTCCCCTGCTCATGCTCTCTCAAAAATAAACATCAAAAAATACACATTTCCTCTTTCTTTATTTTCAGAATATTCATCAAAAGTGGTGTTTACCCTTTCTCTTTATATAATAGTTTCTTCATCCACCCACTCTCTGAAAAAGCATCTACAGCTGTCAGGAGAAGGTGACAAGGATGGACCGAGAGACTAAGGGTGTTTTGATAGGATATAACAGTTGGAGAGCAGGAGCTTTAATAAGGGAGTAATTAATAAAACATGCTTCTTTGGGATTGAAATACATACTTTTATGCCATATTAAAATGTGAGAATTCTGTAGGAATATAAAATGCACTTAAACATATGGTGCATGCAATAGGATTAAAACATACTTTGCAAAATATTTGGTGTATGGGCTGCTCCATCAGTTAAACGTCTAACTTTGGCTCAGGTCATGATCTCCCAAGTTGTGCATTTCCGCCCTGCATCAGACCCTCTGCTGGCAGCACGGAGCCCACTTCAGATCCCCTTTCCTCCCTCTCTCTACCCCTCCTCCACTTGTGCTCTTTCTCGCTCTCAAAAATAAATAAACCATTAAAAAGCAGTTTGGAAGTCCTGTCCATTGAGACTTTTAGAGGCCACCCTATAATGACAGCACGACTTAGAAAGTGGCGAGAAAGCCAGACATTACTTGGGGTATTAGAAGCGACGGACGAGCCTGCAGTTCTTGGTTGCTTTAGACACAAAATCAAGCAATACTAGCTATTTTTAGAGATTAAAAACTAATGTGGCTCCAGGGAAGAAACCCATGTGTCTCAGGTTTCCTAGATGCAAAAAGAAGATAGTAAGTATACCTGCCAAGTGACAAAATGTACAAAGTAATTAAAAACTCAGGGTTGAAAGATGCTGTAAAGGAAAGCATGTGTCAAGCCTTGAAGCCTAACAAGGAGCCCATAAGAATTCTTGACGGAAATGTGTGCCCTTCAGCTTCTTGCCTGATGCCAAATTAATATGTTTTATAAAACCTAAGGACATTTGCCTCTAAGCAAAAATTCCTGGAAAAGTTTTTTTTAATTATTTGTTAGCTTCAAAATAAACAGCTCTCCAAGCCCCTTCCCTGAAATACAGTAACTTGGGTGGTATTTTTATATCAAAGAAGAAAAGAAAATACAAGTTTTTGTGCTTTCTATATGGAACTAGAGCCACATAAGAAATTTGAACTACATTTTTTTTTCCTTCAATAAATTAGCATCTCTTTAAGGGGAATGAGGAGTGAGAGAGCACTGTGGGAATGTGTCAGAGCAAGTCGCAGTGGGAGAAAGCATGGCCCTTCCATGTTCTGCCTTAGTCTGTAGGATTTGTAGCATCAACATGAGAAAGAGCAGACCGGGACCAAAGGGGTCTAGGAAGCTTCATCAAGGACGATAAAAAACTGAGGCTGGAAACTCTTTCTGACTCCATGGCCAAACTCAGGATGTTGCTACCAATATTCACCTCTACAGGAGACTGCTCGGGGCTATTCCCTGATGGGCTGCCCTTCAGGAACTGAGAAGACCCTTGCATTCCAGCCCTTGCTCCAAACTTTATCACTTAGCACTTAGAGTTAATTTTTTTTTAATCTCCTGATGCTTTGACATCTCGGGGCCTTGCTGATGCTGGAAGGATGGTACCTCCCAGGGCCAGCTAATTCCCAGAGATGGCAAACATTTCCCAGGAAGCTTGCTGTCCTGTGCAAACCAACAAATCCAGAGCTCAGACCTCCAAACTACCTGCCTTATCAGACTTTTACAGTCTTGGGCCCCTGTCCCCTCATGCTAATCACCCACGGCAAGGCAACAAACAACTAGGCAAAGCCCTTCTGCCCCACAGCCTGCTGAAATTATTCAAGATGGCTAACCGTAAACCTGTTTAGAACCACAATAAAGGTTTTGCCCACATTACACACACACACACACACATACACACACACACACACACATACACACACGAATCTTCTTTTACTGAGGCTCTATGTTTTGAGGACCCATTTTGCCTGACATCATCACACTTTCTGATTTACAAAAAGATCACCTCTGCCACTTGAAAAGAATTGCTAACTTCTCTCAGTAAAGTTGTAACTTTCTCTTCTGAACCCTGCAATATAATATTAACACCTTACCGGTAGCCTTTATACTGTTGTCTTATAATTGCTTACTTCACTGATACTTTTTGCTGTGAGAACCACTGTGTTATTTAATTTTGGCATTCCTAATGTCTGGAATCTCTCCTCATTATTCATAGTGCTCAATAAATATTTACTGTGTGAATTAAGTTTTTTAAACAATAAAATCTCTCTTGATCACCTACCTTTGCTGAAAATGGCATCCTTTTTTTGCAAAGTCCTCATCTATATCATTTCTTTGCCCATTGCTCACTACCATGGAATAGGCATGATTGCATATTCTACCTCCTAAACTAGACCGTAAATTACTGAGGTTAATTTTTTTAAATTATTTTTGAGAGACAAGAGAGAGACAGTGTGAGCAAGGGAGGGTCAGAGAGAGAGGGAGACACAGAATCTGAAGCAGGCTCCAGGCTCCAGGCTCATGAGCTAGCTGTCAGCACAGAGCCTGATGCAGGGCTTGAACCCACAAACTGTAAGATCATGAGCTGAGCTGAAGCCGGACTTTTAGCCAACTGAGCCACCCAGGCACCCCGAATTACCAAGGTTAAAACACCAAGCATTGTGCTTCTTTGCACATCCACTATTGAGTCCAGTGCTTGCCAATAAATGCTAAAAATTGGCTAATAATCATTAGCTTAATTTGGGTATAACTAGAAATTCAACATTATTCACACTTTCTTTAGAATAGGACAATAAATAAGCAAGAAAACAATCTGCATGAAAGCCTTGAAATAGAAATCATTGACTACATGTGTAGGTCCCTATTGCATTATGTTTCTCTGTCTCTAAGGCATCTTTCAAACTCTTGGCTCTTGAAGTGTCAGCTGGGCTCCCTGAATATTAACTGAGGCCCATATCAAAACCTGCAAACTAGAGGGGTGCCTGGGTGGCTCAGTCAGTTAAGCGTCCAGCTTCGGCTCAGGTCATGATCTCATGGTTCGTGGGTTCAAGTGCCATGTCGGGCTCTGTGCTGACAGCTCAGAGCCTGGAGCCTGGTTCAGATTCTGTGTCTCCCTCTCTCTCTGATCCTCCCCTGCTCACGCTGTCTGTCTTTCTCTCTCTCTCTGTCTCAAAAATAAAAACATTAAAAAAAATTTTAAAACTTATAAACCAGAAATGTCTATGACAGAAAAATGAGCAAATTAGTATAGCGTACATAAAGCATATTGTTTTGTTTAGGAGTACTGGTCTAGAAGCACCTGGGTGGCTCAGCCGGTTAGCGATCCTTCTTCTGATCTCAGCCGGGACCCTGATCTCAGGGTTCATGACGTCAAACCCCGTGTCAGGCTCTATGCTGACAGTGTGGAGCCTGCTTGGGAGTTTGTCTCTCCCTCTCTCTCTCTTTCTTCCCCTCCCCTGCTCACTTGCTCTTTCTCCCTCTCTCAAAATAAATAAACATTTAAAAAAATGGAATACTTTGTCTACATTGATTTTAAAGGCCCTGCAATTTGTGCAAGAAGTAAAAAAAGGGTTTTCTTGGAAAATTTACTAGTATCTTGTGGAATCCAAGGACAAAGCTACAGATAGGCTGAAATTAAGACATTATCAGGAACCAAAGGAACGTGCCATCTCTGTCTCTATTTCTTTGTCTCCATCTCTCTTTCCTCCTGGGTTTTTTTTTCTTTATCTATTTCATTCTTTCCCCTGATCACCTCTCCGTGTATTTCATCAATGTACCTGGCTCTAAAACACCACTCTGGCCCAGAAAGACGCATTCCCTTTCAGTCCACAATGCACACCCACATCGCTTTTGTGTCTCCACACAAAAGGGAGAAAACTGGGTCAGGCATGTTCACGAGTCCCTTGGGCTGGAGTGGAGGATGGGATCCAGGATGCATCGAGGATTCCCTTCTGGAACGGAGACAGAACTCATCTGCAAGACTCAAAACTCTGGACTCATCTTGGATTCTTTGTGTTCTTTCCATTCCTGATGCCGATGGGTCTAAATATCTGTGCACTCATTTCCTTAAAAATATTATTAGAATTATCTTAATAAGAAGGTATAATCTGCAAGCCATGAGTTCTGAATAAAATTCAGATTTCAGATGAAGCTTGTCCATTTGAGGCTCCATTTACGGAACTACTTCCTTAAACCCTGCCTCTTGTTTCTGCTCCACAGCCACACCGCTGCCTATCACCTTGGCAAGCTGCGAAAGCTTTGGCTTTTCTGCTTTGGAGTTGTCACAAATCCTCTAAGTAGAAGAAATAGTGCTCTCACATAGTTGAAAGTACTCTTACCAGAAATGCAACACTTTTGGAGACATTGTGCTGATGGTTTGTACCAGGTTTGGAGACTAATAGGAGGCTCTTTTTGGTTCTATTCTCATAAAAAAGAATTTAAAAAAAAGAGAGAGAAAGAGAGAGACTTGACAAGGGATAAAAGGGCATCCATAATATGCAAAGATTTCAGAAAGTAAGTAATTTGTTGGCGCATTTGACAAGACTACTCCAATAGTATTAAAAGGAAATAAACCACACTTCTCACTTACAAGAAAAGGCAGAATCCAAAACAATGACAACACCAAATGCTGACAGGGATACGAGTGACTGGAATATTACTTAGCACTAAAAATGAATGAGCTGTCTAGCCATGAAAAAGGATGGAGGAAACTTGAATGCATATTACTGAGTGAAAGAAGCCAGGCTGGAAAGGCTATACATTGCATTTCTGACTATCATTGTGGAAAAGGCAAAACTATGCAGGTGATAAAGAGATCAGTGGTTGCTGGGTGGTGTGGGGGGACATGAATGAATAGGCAGGACACACAGTACTTTTATGGCAGTGCAATTATTCTGTACGATAGTATAATGAAGGACACATATCATCATACATTTGTCCAAAGCCATATAATATATACCAATAAAATCTAAGGTAAACTGTGGACTTTGGATGATTATGATATGTCAATGTAGGTTCATTCTTGGTCAATAACGAAAAAAGATTACCATTCTCACGAGTGATGTGGATAATGAATGAGGCTATGCATGAGTGGGTGGAGGGCATATGAAAAATCTGTCTCTCCCTTACAATTTTCTTGGAACAAAACTGCTCCAAAATAATAGTCTTTTAAAAAGAGGTAAACCATAATTGTTGTAAGTACCTAAATGTGTTTCCTTAGTTTAGATCAAGAATAAAGAAACACAATCTACCCACAATCTACACAATCAGCTCAAATTCTATTGAAAATGGAAAGTTTTATTTTTTTTGTGGTAACTATGTTTTTTTTTAGAATATAACACTATTTTTTAACATATGCAATTATTTTCCATCATTTACAATACAGTAGTTACAATGACACTCCAAATGGATAAGCAAAGTAAAAAATCAGAACCCCAACTTCTGTTTCATGTAATTAGACTTATACAGAAATTAGAAGGTTAAGTAACAACTAGTTAATCACCTAATTTCACAGCTATCTGAAGTGGAAATCGTTATATAGCAGCTTATCTATGATACATTCAAGATACATGATACAATTTGTTACTTGTTCATAAGCTTGGGCAAACCATGTAGTATTTAATACATAGTAGCAGAATAGTTATTATTGAAGCTTGAAAAGATGTGAGTTCTTTGTGTGCAATCTTTCATTTATGCATGTGAGAGGGGTTTTTTTTTTAAATATTTTTACATCGTAGTACTTGTTTTGCTTGTTGGGGGTGTTTGCTTATTTAATACATTCCATCAAGGACAGAAATTACATGATGGGGTTTTTTTTGTTTTTTTGTTGTTTTTTCCCCCCTAGGAAATGTGTCTTGGGTTTTTCCCTTATTATTTTCATTACTTTTTTTTTCTTTTCCTCTTCTTTTTTTGGTGGTGGGGGTGGTTATGTTTAAATGAAGTTGCTTTTACAACACCAAAGACTTAATCATCCATTTCCTATATAAAAGGTAGCTACTTTTTTGCATGGACCTCAAGTATATTGTAGTATAGAGGTGGAATTTAAGGAAAGGTATTAAGCAGGCTGTGTTTTAGCTTATGGGAAAATGGAAAGTTTTAAATGGATAATTTGTTTCAAATATTTCAATTTCCATATATTTTAGTTTCATTGTATAACAGAGATGTTTTTTATTTTTGAGAGAGAGAAAGAGAGAGAGAGAGAGAATGAGACAGAGTGTGTGTAGGAGAGGAGCAGATGGAGAGGGAGAGAGAGAATCTCAAGCAGGCTCCATGCCCAGCAGGGACCCTAAGGCTGGGCTCAATCTCTTGACTGGGAGATCAAGACCTGAGCAATCAAGAGTTGGGATACTTAACTGACTGAGCCACCCAGGCACCCCAAAAGAGATGTCTTTTAGCAAAAGATATCTTTAACCACAAAAATAAATAAATAATAAATAAATAAATAAGTAAATAAATAAATAAAGTTTGACCCTTATTTTTGGTGTCTACAGTAGGAAAAGCCAGTGATAACAAACCACTGTTTGTTATCAATACATTTGTTACAATGTATTCATCTTTCCTTCATATGTAACAAGCAGAGAGTAGAGAGGACTGAGGGAATAGTTGGTCAGAAACTTTCCTCTAATCAAGACTTCTATGGTATCATGTCTTTCATATGAATAAAACTGCTAATAAAACAAAAATGCTGTCAAGTATGAGAGTAAAAACACCAAGATTGTTTGTAACCTGTCTTCTAGTTATTGAAAGATTGAGATGGTACATTTAAATACAATTTTGAGTTAAAAGAAAAGGATTTATGTTTATTTCAGTAACATATTTATATAACTTGTGGTATAATCCATTTTATACTTTATTAGGATACACTAATGAAGACTTTTTAAATTCTGTAGAGCTGAATTGTCTCACATAAAATTATGAGCTTAACAGATGTTTTCTCTGGCACATTTGGACCGTTTCGCTCAACATTCTCCTCTGCTGATGAGTTGCTGTTTCTATTACAAGGAATGCTTTAAACATAATTGTAGTGCAGCTGGAGTCATAAATGGTTTTGATGGTGTTTAAGCTCCACAATACTGTAAGTGGCTTCTCAAGCCTCCATCAAGATGGTTTTAAGTGATTAAGTCAGTGTTTTGTAGATAATGATTTGTGTCTTAGAGATAATATTCAGTGGTCACCATATTGTAACTTTAAAAGATGTAAACTTTTGTATCATCGTGTAATTTTGTTTTGCTACTGAAAAAAAAATACTGAAATATGAAATTTCTTGAATTCAAAATGGCTACAAAGTACTTTTTTAGGTGGAATCAGAATGTGTTATAACTTATTAGTTACATCTAAATGTTCCAAATTTAGACCATCATATCTTTATTTTCTTACTCCAACGACATCTACCTATAGGAATAAGGTGCCCAGAACTACTTCCACATTTACTGCCCTTGGAGCAACAATATCTGATGAACACTTTTTGTCTTATTTCCTATCTTTATTTTCTTTAAGATTTTAATTTTGAGTATTGGAATGGTGTATTCTTTACAACTGATGAACCCACACCAACATGTAATAATCACACAAAGTCCATAGTTTACCTTAGTGTTTACTCATGATGTTGTACTTTGTTTAAATGTATAATGACGTGTATCCATCATTACAGGACCAAACAGGACTTTCACAGCCTTAGAAGCAGTCTGTGCTCTGCCTACTCATCTCCCCCCCAACACTACCTATGGAAACTACTGGTCTTTTTACTGTCTTCATACTTTTACCTTTTCCACAATGATAGTTGGAATCAGGCCGTGGGCAGCCTTTTGAGATGGGCTTCTTTCACTCCACAATACACATTCAAGGTTCCATCATGTTTTTTTCATGGCTAGATAGCTCATGTCTTTTTAGTGCTGAATAATATTCCCTTGTCTGAATGCACCACCGTTTATCTATTGACCTACTGAAGGTCATCTTAGTGGCTTCCAGTTTGGGCAATTATGAATAAAGCTGTAGTAAATATCTGTGTGCAACTTTTTGGGTGGACACAGGTTTTCAAATCTCTATAGCTAAATATCAAGGAGTGTGATTGCTGGGGCGTGTGGTAAGAGAACATATAGTTTTGTAAGAA
>NC_043700.1:67367686-67372798 GCF_006229205.1 Suricata suricatta
AAGCATGAATATTAGATACTGGAAGTTGGTTCCTCAGCCGAATTCAAGACTGAATTTGAAGCCACTTAAAACTCTTTTTCCAAGGAAGGCATGACTCACATTGTCATACAGACTAATCTCATGTTTATAATGTTGATAGCTGGTAAAATCTGATCATTATTTTGTGGCCCAAGAAAAGTAATATAATCTGTTTACTTTGGTCTGTTGAGTTTTTATCAGCATGTACTTATATATGGCAGAAATTATGAAGCTTTGGTCAAATTAAGTCACTTTCTACTTCCCAAAACATGATCCCAGAATAGAGGGGGAAATGGACTTTGAAATTATGAAATATATATCCCCAAGCATAAGGTGAGAATAATTTTAAACAAATCAAAATACAATTTTTAAAAGAATTCTTATCACAAGATCCATATTTAGTCAACACACCTTCTGATAAAATGTGTTACTATTTCTCTGCCCACAATTTGTGTAAAAAGAGAAAAAGTGTTTTGATAGCTTAAAACCAAATATTCAGCAAAGCTAAGAGAAAGATAAAATTTTCAGACTCAAAAATATGTGAGAAGGTTTGCAAAAGCAGCAAAGACAGAGCAGAAGTGATCCAGGAGGAAGTAAAGATAAAACAAGGTGAACAATGGCTGGTGGCAGATCTCAGCATCTGCCAGTAGAAAATGGATTTCTTGAAAGTGAAGATCTTGGTGCACCTGTGTGGCTCAGTTGGTTAAGCATCCAACTTCGGCTCAGGTCATGATCTTGCAGTTCATGGGTTTGAGCCCCCCATTAGGTTCTGTGCTGACAGCTCAGAGCCTGGACCCTGTTTCAGATTCTATGTCTCCCTCTCTCTCTTCCCCTCCCCCACTTGTGCTCTGTCTCTCTTTGTCTCAAAAATAAATAAACTACATATTTAAAAAAGCAAAGATCTTATTCTACGTAACGCAGTGATATATATTCTATGCAATAATGAAGGAAGGAATGACTGGGTCAGCAAGATTGGAAGATGTCTTCTAGGTACCGCTTTTATTCAAAGAGGCAAAAGAGGCAGAGCTGCATGAAGGATTACCAAGGAAGCTACTTCTGTGGGCATCCGTCTGATTCTGACAGAGCACACGGGACCCCTGACACTGTCAAGCCCAGAGGGCTACACTAGCCCTTCACGATCCCTAGGCATCTCTTACTAGTGGTTAATTCTGTGAAAGGCAACTTATTCAAGGGTAGATTTAAAAACATCATGTGACATAATCTCCAAAATACATACCAAAAAGAGAAAAAAATGGAAAAGAGAAAAAAAAGAGAAATTAATGAAAATTTACTAAAAAAAAAAAAAAAAAGAAAAGGAAAAGGAATTGCCATAAAGCCAATTAAAAAAAATTCTGTCTGAATAGTTTGGCATGAATTAAAACATCTTGATGGATTGATCATGTTGAAAGAAGATCATTGCTCAGAAACACAAAAACTCCAGAAAGTGGTGTCGAGAAAACAGGAGAAACTGAAGCCTGAGCTGATAGTCTCAGGAAAAAAAATAGGAAGAGAAATAAAACATAACAAAAATAAAATTGATATTGTAAGAACACAAAAGACAATAGATTTTACTGAAAAGACAGTAAAGAACATTGGGTCTGGAAATGAAAATCATGAAATGGGAAAAATACATTTAAAAAGAAAATGATATATGTAAAAGATAGGCAAAAGGAATCCAACATGAATATAGTTTAATCCCCAAAACAAGCATAGAAATAGAATAAATAGTCAAAGACTAGGAAATCAACATTATTTACAAAAATAGGGTGGTAATAGCAAAAAAGAAAAAAAAAGGAAAAGAAAATATGCTATTTAATATTACTCATAGTATGGAACTAATAGAGATTATACCTAAAAACCCAACATTTAAGAGAAAGTTGTAATTATTAAGAATAATAAAAAATCAAAATGTTTCAAAACAGAATAAAAATCTTTCAAAACAGAAAAAAACATACAAACACACAAACACAGAACAAAGAAATAGACAACAAAGCAAAATGATTTCAATAGCTCTATGCGGTGAAAACATAAAATAACACAAAAGATCAAATATGATTCATGTTAATAAATGTGGACAGCTTAACTCTTCTACTAAGATTTTTAAGAGATGTTTAAGTCTGACAACCAAATACAATTTAACTCTACCCTATACACAAGAATATCATGAAAACTGATCATATACTGAGCCACTAAGAAAATCTAAATAAATTTAAAAAGAAGTAAAACATAGCCCCAAAATAGTTCCTAAGCACGATTCAATAAAACTAGGGCCCTTGGGTGGTTCAATCAGGTAAGCGTCCAATTCCTTGTTTTAGCTCAGGTCATGAGCTCCTGGCTCTGGGTTCTAACCCTGCATTCGGCTCTGCACTGACATCATGGAGCCCGCTTGAGATTCTCACTCCCCCTCTCTCTCTACCCCACTGCACTCTCACTTTCTCTCTCTAAAAGTAAATAAATAAACTTAAAAAAAGAAAAGTTCATAGTTTCATATACTTACATTAATAAAAAACAGGGTGAGCACAAAGTATCTAACCTGATTCAACTAGAGAAAAAAGGGAAAGGATTAATAACATTATAAATATAACTAGAATATATCATAAAATTAAATATAAAATTAGTATATTATAAAATTAAAAAGCATGTATGAAAACAGAAAAAGTTGGAATGAACAGATAAACAATAATAAAAGATGTATCTAATCATTAAAAATAAAAGCTGCACAAGTAGATGAAATAATGTATGATGAGTGACATATATACATAAACTCTAACAAAATTAAAAGAATTATCCAAGGTCACTATCTCTCTCTCCACACAAATAGTGCAAATAGAAATAAATCCTGTGAATTATTGAAGCAGGAGATATTTTTACCATTGTAATAATTATTGGATTAATATTAGGTCTTCAGAGTCCGGAAAACATTTGTCATTTTTATGGTTTTATACACACAGAATGTCACGTGTAATTCTTCGCATACTGACATTCCTAAGCACATCATAGCTGTAAGAGAATCTCAGTGTTTTGGGCACAAAACTATTGTCATTTATACAGAAAATAGCCTGGGGGAAATAAATGGATCCATTTAAAAAATATTATTGTAATTTAACTTACACAGAAACAGACATTGTTTTGAGATGAAGTTATTCATAAAAACAAATCAATATAAAAATTGAACTGATTTAAACTTATGAATGACTTTGTTCTTCATCCACTGTTTAATATCCATAGGTTTGCATATTGATATCACTCCCTTTCTAAGAGAAGTGCATTAAAATTATGAGAAGGCTTTGTAATCCATCTGGTACAGAAGCCGAGAACTCAAAGAAGCATTGAAAGCCAGACTTCTGACAGCAGGCCCTAGTCCCTTTGTGAATCGCTCACGTCCCCTCCCCAGCCCAGCCAACTACCTTCGTGACACGCTCTCCTATTGCTCTCTTACTGCTCACCTGCTGTAGGCTCTCTGGCCTCCGTCTTCCCTCTAACATGACTGGTGAGCTTCTCCCACGGGGCCTTTATACTTGCTGTTTTCCCTACTTAAAATGTCTTTCCAATATTTTCAGAGATCATATGTTAGCACCTTCAGGGTTAGGTTGAAATCTCATTTTTTTCATGATATCAGTAATAATCGTATTTAAAGGTTTGACACACCCCTCCTCCACACCCACTCACGCACTACCGATTTAATTTTCTGCTCCACCCACTAATACTTAGCACCAGCTGATCTCCTTATTTCATTCATGTATTTGTTTAATCCCTTATAAATGCTTAGGTTTTATCTTTTCCATGTCCTGATTTATTCCCAGAGATTTTAACGGCATGTAGCATGCATTCAACAAATATTTGTTAAGTAGATGAATTGAACAACAAACAAACAGATGAATGTTCCTACCAGGGCATCTTCATGAAAGTTCTACTTTCTGGTTGTTATATCCTGAGTCCTATAACCTCAATGCCTTTGAAAATATATTCAGGGGCTCCTGGGTGGCTCAGTCGTGAAGCTTCTGACTCTAGGTTTCAGCTCAGGCCATGATCTCACAGTTCCTGGGAAAGAGCCCCACCTCCCACTTCCCATTAGGTGTGGGGCTTCCTACTGGGCCCAGAGCCTGCTTAGGATTCTCTCTCTCCCTCTGCCCTTCTCCCATGCATTTTATAAGAAAATGTCCACATTAATATCTTTATGTTTCTTTTGGTTTATTAATTATATTACATTTTTACTAAGTTATAAAAGCCAATAATAAAACAATACAGCCTTCAAAGTGAATTACCCAATATTTATGAACTAAAAACCTTTCTGTGGTCTGTCCATCCCAAAACTCTGAGAAAAAAATAGTGACTTCCAGACCTTAAAGAGCTCATAGTCTGGCTCTAAGACTATATCCTTCAATACATACTTTCTGGGAGCCTTCTAAAAAATGAAACACCTCTTTAATCTATGTACTTTCATCTACAGAATTCATATTAAAAAATATTTACTGTGCTTAAGAAGTCCCTATTAAAAGTATATCTTTGTAGTGACATAGAACACTAAAGTAATGATACTTTAACTGAATGGATTTCTAAATTTTAAAATATATTAAGTGAAAAACAGGAAATATGATAAATGTTTCTATGTATTACATCGGAATGTTTAACATAAAGCTAAATCTTTATATTCCTATAGCAACTTCAATGGCCTTTAGTCATCAGGAAAATCTCCTTTATTGATGGGAAACCTGCATAATGTGTTTGTTCAGAATATGATTGATCCCTTATGTGCTGTATTAATAATACAAATTATAATCACTGAAGTATATCTTATGAATTCTTTGGAAGCAGAACCCTTCTTCCTATTGTTAAATATGAAACCTCCTCCATATTTCAAAATGTCTTTAAATAATCAAAATATCAAACACATACTTGAAATTTACTATATTTGAGGAGATTTTCAATTCTATTGGAACTATGAGCTTACAATATACAGTGAATCTTCTTTTTCTTGAATACTTTTCTCCCTTTCAAAAACAAACAATGCACGGATACCTGGGTGGCTCAGTCTGTAAAGCTTCTGACTTCATGATCTCATGGTTCATGAGTTCAAGCCCTGAATTGGGCTCT
>NC_043700.1:67372898-67563068 GCF_006229205.1 Suricata suricatta
CTCTGAACTGTCAGCACAGAGCCTGATGTGGGGCTTGAATTCACAAACCATGAGATCACGACCTGGGCCGAAGTCAGATGCTTAACCGATTGAACCACCCAGGAGCTCCCAACAGATCTTTAAAATAGCAAGTAAAAATGGAGAAGGAGTTGTTTCAAATGGTTGTAAAAATACAGGAATGGTTTATGAGCACCCAAATATTATTAATCTATTAGAAAAGAGGAGTCATTCCAAAGCATCAGAACTCTAGTCATTCATTCACTCATTCATTCATCCATCTATTCTAGTTACATTGATGGGATTCTCACTATGCCAACATTGAGAGAGCAACTAGGCATGGGCCCTGTTTTCAAAGAATTTACAATCTTTGAACAGAGACAGAAGACAATAATCCTTGATAACACTACAGAGTAAAAAGTGTTACACAGAGGTAAGCAAAGAGTGCTCTGGAAATAAGAAGAAACCAAGAGTTGAGGCACCTAATTCTCCTTGTGGTGATCAGGAAGACAAGGTAAAAAAGACATTTGTTATACCTGATCTGGCTCTCTGAGGATAGTGGGTATGGCCAGAAAGACCTTACCTGGTGGAGACTTGGTATATGAAAAATCATAGAACAAAACTATATGTTTATATAAAAATGATTGTGTCTTATCATATCATATTATATTACATATATCAGGCTGAATCTCTTTTGGTTGAAAGAAGGAGAAGTGTATGTTTTATATAAGCTAAGGAATCTAAATGTCATCTTGAGAATGACAGATTGATAGAATGATGAAAAAGTTTAAGCAACAATGTAACCTGATTCAATTTGCATTTTAAAATAATGGAGAGTTGCTGAAGGATTTGAAGGTAATTAAAGAGGTGTTCTGCACAGATCTTGGTGCAGGGGTGAGAGGGAAAGGTCCAGAAGGACCCCACATCCACGTTCCTGATTTGGGGCTTGGGAAAGTTGGGGGCATTAGCGAGGGGGTACAGAAGCAGGCATTTGAAGGGAAATGATTGAGTAACCTCTTCTTTGATACTTTCCATTCCTGTTCTTAGAATTAAACAAAAGAACAACAGATATCTCTTATTGTTAGTATAGACATATTAACCTGCATTTTACTTATCTTATTTTTTTTTAAGTTGGAAAAAACAAATAAAAGATGGTGAGCAGTGTTGTTTTAAGCAAATGATGATTTTCTAGCTTGGAGCATTGAGAGCCGAACTGGGCTCCAGGCAATCATGTCACTTTACTGCAGCATAAACAAGCCTGTCACTAAAACTGCTCTGGGGGGAAGGTAGCAACATGTCTTAGTTCTCCTCTAGTTTTTCTGCTATGGAGAGTTACAGCCAGATATTCCGGCTGTAGCTGAATAAACCGTTAAACAAAATCCTGAGGACAGATTGAAAATCACAGCCAGCTTATAATCAAAGAAAAAATCAGAGAATGAATAGTGCTACACATTAAAACACACACACACTGGAGCGCATCTGCAGCCTTTCTGAGCCACCTGCCAGCCTCTGGGCTCCTTCCACAAGGGCCAGAGAACAAGGACGCAGCTTGAATGAGAAGCAAGCAAATCAGTACTGTGCCAATTAAAATCTGATACTGCAGTCATCCCAACCAGAGGCACATAGAGAGATACTGTGAACTCATTTATGTGTTCTCTCCCTCAGGAGAGAAGGAATACAGGGGGATGAGAATGGGCATGATTCAGAGCAAGGTGACGTCATGCCCTGTCTCATCTGCTCAAGGCAACTCATCCCTCCCTCCATCATTCCAAGAGACTGGTAGAGGCAGAGGTGAACACCCTTTTTGCAGGATCTGGGGGATTAAGGTTTCATTTTCTCAAGATGATGCTGCTAGCATTTCTCCCTACTGGTTTCTCACCAGGATGATTCAGCAAAAATGGCAAAAATTACTTTGAATTGCTCAGGACTGTAGGTCTCCTCTTTGGGTTCATGGTGAGACACAGTAATAGTATAAAGGAGTGATATTTAAATTTGATAGAAAGTTTCAACTTAACAGAAAGCCTATTTAATGAGTGTAAACCTTATCTCATGGCACATACCGTCTCGGGGAAGAGGGAATAGACATTTGAGTATGTGTTTGAGATGATGAATTCAATATGTGATAAATAGAGCAACTGGCTTACTTAATGTCATTGTCTATAGCAGGTCAAGGATGAAAACCCCAGGCCTCTAAATCAGAGCTAAGATGTGTTTTATTCTTAGTTAAATCAAACTAAAAAAAAAAAAAAAAAAAAAAAGGAAAGCTTTGCTGTTCTGTGAAAATCTCCTTCTGTCGGCAAAACATATTGCAAAGATGTCAGACAGCGTAAACACCAGGGGGAGATGTGCTCTTGATCTATTCTGTTGTTAGCAAGTGTCAAAAATGTCTTTCAGCAGAATAAGTATAAGGTTAGAGTCCACGGACAGTCATTTGTGAATAATGTGCACCTGCTGACTAGAATCTGGGATTTTAAAAATTCATCCACTTTGTGAGAACAGAAACTTTTGCTTCAACACGAAAATAGAGATGAAGGGACCCTTCAACACTTGTTTTAAAACAGTCAAGAATGCTATTCATAGCCTAGTTAGAGGAAGAGCCACATGGCCATTCTGCAAAGAATTCTATGAATTTAAATATCTCTAAGGAAAGCTCAAAAATGAAAAGAAAACACAGATAATTGAATAATACCAATTCAATTAGCAGTTGTAACGTAGTTTAATTTATTGGAAAAGCCAGAGGTTATAATTTCATGATCCTATAGAAAAGCACACCACATCATATTCTCACTTCTTGTGTTTGTATTCAGATCACAGAGTGACTATATTTAGATTTTTACATGCAGTGTTTTAACCAAATGCCTCTGAAAAGGTAACTAGAAAGACAATTTCACATCAAATAGTCATATTCACACTTCAATCAGAACATATTAAAGAGAGGATTTCTTTCCAAGTAGGATGTTACAGGGGTTCATTGTCTGCTAGGAAAGGCTACACATGAAAAGACTTTGTGATTTATGCTGAAATAAATCCTATCATTCAATACAGACTAGGAGGCCACAGTTGCTATGGTAACTGCTTACTTACAAGACCAGTTATACATAGTAATTTCCTAGCTTTTTCAAATCCAATCAATGTAGTATCCATGTGTCCTTTTTGAATGACATGCTTACACCCTTGGTGTTCCCCAAAATAGGAAAGATACAGTATTTGCAAGTAACTTTGCTGATCCTTGATTTTCCATATTTCTATAACCTCATTGAAACATTATTTTAATTTATATCTACCAGGAGACAAATTAGCTAGAAGCAATCAGAATGAGCTTTTCTACCAGGCAATATAGAGTACCTCAATGAAGCTTTATCGTTTTCTGCTATAGATTATATGCACTCATTTCTTACTTTAAAGAATCATTAAAGTGATTCTTTAAATGTTGTCTCATCTTAAGAAATGGCCAGAGGGCAAAAGGTAGGGGAGAATCAACAACTTGTATTAATAGTTTCTAAAGTCCGTGTGTGGAAAAAAAAAAAGTATGTGTGCATGAGGAGAATTATTCCACAAAGTAAGAGTCAGAAGTAGAATAGAGTAAAATCCTAAATTCAGTGTCAGCACTAATTTTTCAGTTCACATTCAGAGACTGCCTACCTTGTGTCAGCACTGTCCTAGGTACTGGGGATAGGGCAGCAAGCAAATTCCAGTGCTGTAGTCACTGGATTTATATGCCACCTGAGGATATGAGCAGTGGAAACGAGTCCTCCCCCATTCCTGCAAGTTCTCACAGTAGTCGAAGGGTAGACTTTGGAACTAAACCAAACCTCTGAATCCTCCTTTTATCCTTTAATTATGTGATTTGGAGCAAGTAATTTAGCTCTCTGACTTTCCACTCCTCTATTTTCAAAATGGATTATGTGTTCATGTAAGTTTATTGGGAGGATAATGTATGATAAAATACGTAAGAGCATAGAATGCAGTTATTTCCCAACAACTGTTTCTGGAATCTGCTTCTTTCTATAAAAGGCAAAACTTCTGTAAATTGTCTTGCCTTTATCCTAGAAATTCAGAAAAGCAGACAATTGGAAAAAGGGATGATTCCTAGGCAAGAGATCACTGTAGCTTACACTGAAAAGGAAATTAAAGAACATATTCCCAGTAGCAGCACGGTCCTGAGAAGTAGCCAGTAAAAACCTGAAATAGACAACTATAGATAGAAATATAGCAATAGGAGAAGCAGTGTAGGAGTATGCAGTTATATATAAAGGAGTTTACACAGAACTGGCAAATAGGAAATATCCAAAAAAGTTTAGTATATATATTATACATTACAAGTACATAAATGTAGGGGTGCCTGGGTGGCTCAGTCTGTTAAGCATCCAACTCTTGATTTTGCTCAGGTCATGATCTCACTCTTTGTGGGTTCAAAGCCTGTGCAAAGCCTGCTTGGGATTCTCTCCCGGTCTTCCTCTCTGCCCTTCTCATACACACTCTCTCTCAAGGTAAGTAAATAAGTTTTAAAAAAACCCTCTCAAATCCTTTAAAAATAGATACATTTTTATCATATTATGTTATTTTTTAAATTCTATCAATTATACAATGTGCTAAATATCTTAATATACAATCTAATTTAATCTACACAAAATTATGTGATTTATACTTCATAAATGAGAATTTTAAATTCAGAAAAGTTAAGTCAAATGTTAAAGTTTATACTAAAAAGTGAAGAGATGAAATGTAGGTCAAGAAAAAATAATGAGTAATAATACAGGATGGAAAGAAAGTCTCAGTGAGTAATACAAAATTAATATTAAGAAAAACTATCCTTCCCAGTACAAAATATACATTTTTATTATGGATCAAAATGGAGCACAGTTAAGGAGCACTGAATGACAGAGATATAAAGGAGGCTCTGAGGAGACCAGGCCACAGGCAATTTCCTTGGCCATAAGTAAGACCTGTCCGCAAAATGAGGCTGGAAGTTAATGTCACTCTTCTCTATTTGTAATTTGACCACACATATAATCACCATTAAATTCATTCTATTTATTCTTAGTGCTATTTAAGATCACTACATAATTGTGGGATTTTTTTAACCAACTTTTTGAAATAATGTTGGGAAGGGCACCTGGGTGACTCAGTGAGTTGAGCATATGGCTTGGTTTTGGCACAGGTTGTTATCCCAGAGTCATGGAATCGAGCCCCATGCTGGCTCCACATTGAGCACAAAGCATGCTTAAGATTCTCTCTCTCTCTCTCAAAAAAAAAAAAAATAAGAGAAAAGAAAGAAAAGAAAAAAAGTGAAATGATATGATATGATGTTGGGACAAGATTCATGAACCCAAAGGACCCCAAATGACAGTAATAGTCAGAATTCAAGCACCTCCTGAGGGACAGCCCAGGCCAGTAATTGCTATTATGTACAGAATAATGCTTCAATCAAGTGCATTTCCTTTTCATTTGTGTATTTCACTGTGTTTGAGTCTTGTAAATACACATAAGTTTTCAAGTTTATTTAAAACGCATCACATCTCCCCAGACTTTTTCTGCTGATGTCTAAACATTGCCTAATATAAGAACTGAACAACATGAATCTGTATTATTCATGTGCATTTGTGTTAAAGAACCAACTTGATTAAAAATCACTGCAGTATTAAGTACATAAATTTTATATCCTAATTAAAATTAGTATTTAGAACTTATCAAATAACATGATTATTTTTTTTACCAACAATGAAATTTTACAGATTTAAAGCTCAATAAAATTATTAATTTTATGGTGAAAAATCAGTTTAATTATCAATGAACTTCAATAGATTAATAGCTGACTTCTACCAGAAATAAGTAGACAAGAAGACAGTAGGATGACAGATTCAAAGTGAAATTTTTAAAAATGTCATACAAAAATTCTTATGTCCAACAACACAATCCTTTAAAAATGAAGGAGAAATTGATACATCCCCAGATACACAACTGAGAATTATTTACTAGCTGACCTGCCATACAAGATATACTAAAAGGAATTTCTTTAGGTGGATATCAAAGGACACTAGACAGAAACTCAAATATATCTAAGTAAATAATTACCATTGGTAAAGGTAATGAAGAAATAAATAGCACCAAGGAAGGTAATTATATAAATAATATACTATATAAAGGACAGTATAAATATAACATGATTTTAAGTGGACAAAGGATTTGAATAAATATTTTTCTAGGAAGTTATACAAAAAGGCCCAATAATGTGAAACAATGCTCAGCAGCATGTCTTTAGGGAAATGTGAATACAAACTGCAATGAGATACCATTCTTACCCAGAAGGAAATAAAAAAGAGAGGCCATATAGGAAGTGTTGTGAAGATGTGAAAAAAGGAACACATTGCCTTATCACTGATCGGTACATAAAATGATGCAAGTGACTGGGCAGTTCCTCAGGATGTTAAAAATAAAGTTTCTATATGGCCCATGAATTCTAATGTTAGACATATATTCAAAAGAGAATAAAAATATATGTTCACATGGAACATATACACAAATGTCCATAGCAGCATTATTCTAAATAGGCAGAAAGTATTTATCAACTAGTAAAGAAATAAACAAATGTATTTGGCAATAAAAGGGTGTTATATTGATATCTGCTACAACATGGATGAACCTTGAAAAACATCTTAAGTCAAAGAAGTCAGTCACAAAATACTAAATTGCATGATTTCATTTATATGAAATATCCAGAAAAGACAAATCCATAGTGACAGAAAGTAGGTTATTGATTGCCAAGGGCTGAGAGAAGGAAGGAATGGGATGTGACTAGTAATGAAGTGATGGTAAACACTATAGAATTACATAATGGTAATGGTTGCATACGTCTATGGATATATTTTCAAAATCACTAAATTTTTTAAAAAATTATGAAATTGTGCACTTCAAAGAAGCTAATTTTATGGTATGTGAACTTCCTTGTTGCTCCTTTCTCCTTAGTGCTGATTTCCACCTTGTTCCCATTGACTCTGCAGCCAGTAGACATAGGAAGCTAAATAATGAGGACATTCAAAGAAAGGGAGATGTTCACCTGAATCATCAATATAACATTTCAAAGATAATGCATCTGTATACAAAAAGTAAAACACATAAAGAAAGAAATCTTGGGAGCAAAGATTCAAATCTATGCATGGTCTTCATAGATTAATATCATTTTCTTCAACAATTAATCATTTCTTATTGTTGATTGATATAATTTTCTTCAAATGTTTATCATTTTTTATTGTTTAAGGATACACAGATCAAGACATTTTCTAGATTGTGTTCATTCATACATTTCTGTGATAAATATAATATTTCCTGGAATCACACTGAAAATAAGGAATCAAGACACTGAGAAAAGGAAAAGGAACTCTCCTTTGCTAAGACCAAAAGGTCACCTCATACAATCCTCTAAAGACCTATGAGGTAGGCTTTGGTATGCTAATTTCATATGGATGAATACTCTCTGACTTAGATGGTCAGAAGGCCACATGGCTAATAGCAGAACAAGAGGTCATCGTTTCTCACCCTTGAAACTAATATTTTTACAACAGCTTTACTGAGATGAGCTTTACTGAGATGTAACTCTAAAACTTTCTTGATAAGTGAAAAATATATTTGTCTAAATTGAAAAACTGATACTTTTTCTACTACACAATGATGGTTCGCTTTAGGTGAAATATGACCACAAGAAAAAAGTATATAATTGCACCAAGGACAAGTTAAAATACAGTTCATATCTTAGATGTTAAGATTCATATCAAAAGTAATGAGGAAGGCGTATAGAAATGCACCAGATTCTTTAAATTGGGCCGTCATAGGGTTAAGCCATTGTGGCTGGAGGTAAACCAGTTTCCTATGGGACCCATGCTTCACATTACCCCACATGACAAACTTCTTTACAAATTTCAGACCTCTCTCTTATTAGCTATGTGACTTGGGGCTTAACATTCCAAAGACTCCATTTCCTCATGGGACTGGTGCAAGATTTTGATTAAATGTTTATGAGGTATTTTTTTCTCTGTCAAACATATATTGGGGTCTCACTAAGGGGAATTTCTTTCCCCTCTCCTTATTTTCTTTGCTCTCCTTAAAATATAAGTACTTCTGGGAAGTATAGAGCATTAAACAAATTTTAAGATGATATGAATTCTCACATATAATACCTCTTAACAATGAGGGGTATTAACAGTATAAAGGCTTTAGCTCCCTAAATGGAGGCAGAGTGAGAGGGTGGAGGGGAGACAAAGAGACAGAGAGAGAGAGACAGAGACAGAGAAAAGGTCAAGAATTATGCAGCAGGGGCACCTGGGTGGCTCAGTCGGTTAAGCATCTGACTTCGGCCCAGGTCACAATCTCACAGTTTGTGGGTTTGAGCCCCGAGTCAGGCTCTGAGCTGTCAGATTCTGCTTCAGATTCTGTGTGTCCTTCTCTCTCTGCCCCTCCCCTGCTCATGATCTGTCTCTCTCTGTCCCTCAAAAATAAATAAGTGTTAAAAATTAAAAAAAGAAAAGAATTATGCAGCATAAATGGAGGGTAAGCTAACTAAGAAATACCTCAATTTAGAATGTGGTGTATCTGGGGATACCTCTTCTTTTGAAGGCTAATTTTAAAATGAAGCCCAGGCCTTCAAGACCTTATCAAATCTTTGTTTCTTCTTTTGTTAAAACAAGAACTAATGATGACTCTGGGAAACTAGAGATTAGAGTAAACAGTCTACCTAAAATATTGAAATTAAATATAAATAGATAACAATAACTATGCTGGTCAGGAGAGATTTGTCTGGAGAAAAGGAATTGCAGTGTGCCTTCCAGCTCCTATGTATGTCATATCCTCCGTGTTGTTTAGCCCCTAATGAGACACACACCTACGGCAATATGTAGCATTATCAGTAAGCTCACTTAGTCACTCTGTTAACTAACCATCTAGCTGATATAAAGTCCTGAGTAAGGCTGGGGTAGGTGATAATAGCAGAGAGTGAAGAGATTCATAAAATACTGTTTTTACCTTTAAGGAGCTAAAGCTCCAATAGATATAAAATACCTTATCACAACCTCTTTATGACCATTGCTGAGTCCAATTTTAGACTGAGAATTATAACCATGAAATATAGACCACATTTGTACAGGTTTTCAGTTGAGCCTAAATTCTATGACCAGATCCATACTTCAGGCTTTTAGAAATTGCTATTTCTGTTCAGTATCAAGTTGTCTATGTTCTTGGTAGTTAGGAAAAAATGTTTTCTTAATTAATAAAAGAAAAATAAAACTCAAAACATCATTTTAAGATCTTGACATGGAGTTTATGTATCTCACAAGAAGTAAAAACCTCTTCACTACAGGGGCACTGGGCGGCTCAGTCAGGTAAGCATCTGACTTTGGCTCAGGTCATGACCTCACAGCTTATGAGTTCGAGCCCCACATCGGGCTCTGTGCTGACAGCTCAGAGCCTGGGGCCTGCTTCGGATTCTGTGTCTCCCTCTCTCTGTCTCTGCCCCTCGCCAGCTTGTCCTGTCTCTCTCTCAAAAATAAACAAACATTAAAAAAATTTTAATCTTTAAAAATAAATAAAGAAAACCTCTTTGCTACAAAAGTCCTCCCCCAGCACGGAGAGAGAGCACCAGCCACGAGAATTTATTGGAAGATGGTAAGGCTTACACGTGACATGTTGGTCAAGAACTTACAGACTAAAGGTACTTGCTCCAGAAGATGCCTAAAAAGTTTTAGAGTAAAGCAAGCAAGTAAACAAGACATAAGAAAAAAAGTCTTCCTGGAAAATTCTAAGTAAATTAGAGAACAGAAGAAATTTGACCTGAGCTTCAGCATTCTCATCTGAAATAATTTTCTGAAAGGAAGATTTTGTTTTCTCTTTGGAGAAAAATCACAAGCACGGTTAAGTTATAAATAGGAAATCCTTGAGTAAAAATCTACCGACTCTTCAAGATAATTGGAAAGTTATTTCAGCCGACTTAATTTCAGAGAACTAAGTTTATAGTTTTTCCAAGATAAAAATAATTTGGTTGACCTAAGACTTTTTAGGTTAAACTGTCAGCTCTTATCAGATGAGTTTGCTACCTTTAAATTCAACCGGAGGGGTTTTCTTGTAAAATATTTGCTATTAAGCAGTTGTGGTAAAGGAGAGATGATAGAGTATATATTTTTTTCTTCTGGCAATACATTGAAAAAAGAACTAAGTAAAAGAAATCTAATGCAAAATAAAAAACAAACAAAACAGAAATTAAACAGTGTACAAGGGGCATGATTCACCACTCTTTAGTTGTAGATTAATAAATTCTTTAGGGGAACTGTTTTCAATATAAGCCCTTTTATGATAAAATATTAAAATTTTAAAGAAACTTTCCAAGGTACCATGAATTTTCATTAAAATCTTTCAAACTGATGAAATATATTAAGCTATCTATACACAAACACTAATGCTGTTTAAAACAAAACCTAGCAATTATCTTTAAACCTTCAGA
Organism: Suricata suricatta; assembly: GCF_006229205.1. NCBI lineage: Eukaryota > Metazoa > Chordata > Mammalia > Carnivora > Herpestidae > Suricata > Suricata suricatta. The sequence continues at coordinate 67,383,382 of NC_043700.1, forward strand.
GTAATAAAAGGAGGGGAAAAAAGAACCATAACACAAAGCACTGCCACATTCTAAGTGCTATGAACTGAACGCAAAATAAAGATGCAGGTGCGTCTAGTGAGGATCATGCACAACTAGCCTTCACATATAGCCAAGGTACCAGCTACAGGTGATATGTTAATTTCTACCCCAGCTCCATTAACTTATTGACCAAAACTCTGCTTTCAAAACAAGCCCTTCTTCCATTTCAAGGTACAAGACAGGACGTGATGCCATGCTGCTTCATAACCTTCCCTCACCCCCTGATATCCTACCTGGCTTCTGACCCACTGAAATATTGCTCATCGGCTCCCAGTACGCTTTCATAATGCTGCTCCTTTGTCAGTGCAATTTCTCTAACTGAGAATCTATAATGTTCCTGTTTCCAGAGCAAGGAATCTCCGTCCCAAATCTTGAAACTGTAGACAGGAGCTAACAGTGAGAAAAACTTACAAATAAACTTTAAAGAGGTCATGGTTATTTACACATGCTAAAGAATAGCTCTTTGGCAGCTCTCTTTGGTGAGGAAATTAGATAAATTTGAAACCTTAATATATACATGTGAAATATTAAAGACAACTCTCATGGAATCTGCAGTCTCAATTTCAATATTGAAAAGGAAAAAATGACTCACAACAAGTAATACAATACAATTCTAAAATATCTTTAGTTTCAGATTAAAATTAAAATGAATTTGCTACAGCTATTCCATATTGCTCTAGAATTTATTTTTAATTATAAAAAATATATGTGACATGAAATTTAACATTTTTATCATTTTGAAAGTGTACTGTTCTGTGACATTAGGTCCAATCACAATTTACATCACTTCTATCCATTCCTAGAACATTTTTTTTATCTCAAACTAAAATTCTTTGTCTATTAAATAATATCTCCTTATTCCTTACTCCCTCCAGCCCCTAGTAACCTCTAGTATACTTTTTGTCTCTATTAACTGTTTTTCCTAGGTACCTGATATTAGAGGAATCATACAATATTTCTCCTTTTGTGACTGCTTTATTTTATTTAGAACAATGTTTCCAAAGTTCATTCATGTTGCAGCATGTTTCAGAATTTCATTCTTTATTAAGGCTGAATAATATTTCACTGTATGTACATATCACATGTTGCTTGTTCACTCATTTGTTGATGCACATTTCATTGTTTGCACTATGTTGCTCGAGGTAAGGCAAAAAGAGTCTATCAGCATGGTGCGATCATCTTTTTTGCTATAGCCCTACCCTCTCTTCCCACAACCCTTCCACAGAGGACCCTGGAGGAAGTACAGTCACCCTGCACATCCTAGCATAGGCCAGACTTTCATTGCAAGGTCACTTGTATGGCAACTTTATGAGTAGAACAGAGGCTTACACAACTTGCTCCTCCCCCATTTCTTCCTCTCTGCTACTAATGGATGGGCCTACTTCCTGCTTCTAACCTGCTTCTTAGAAAACATTTCCACCAACGTTGTTCAACAGATTCAACTTAAGTCTTGCATCCTTCTTCTAAATTTTGACTCGGTAAGGTCAATCTTTTATTTAATGTTCTTTCAATCATATAAAGGATCTTAGCTAACTTCTGACCTTTAATAAAATTGAAAAAAATGGAACTTGCTATGCCTAAGTTAATTACATTTGCTCTAGCTCCAATTGCTGATCAAAAGAAAATGAAGTTCTGTATTTTGCTGCACTACACACTAAGAAAATATAATTCTGACGTAAGTAGTGAGACCTATCTTCCCCTATTCATAATATAAATGAAGGTTAAGAAATTTTCATTTTAACTTTTCCCTTATTCACCAAAAAGACCTCTCTCTAATCCATTTTCAGATGCAGGATTTCTAAAGTACAGCAGCTGTAACTCTGAATACCTAAGTTCTAAATTGTGTCTGTCCATCTTGACACTGTGCCCATACACTTCAATTCTGCAACGGTAGTTTACTTAGAGAATGGGGAATATGTTGTTTGTGATCTAAAGTCTCTCATAAGAATTATCTCTTTGGGCATTGGTCAAGTTGATTGTCTGAACGTCCCTTAAGATCTTTTCTCCTTCCCTCCTTTGTAATATTTCAAATTAATTAACTAAATAGAGCTCTATAAAAATATACAAGTTATTCTCACAGACCTAAAAACATCTTTCTGAATCCATGATGACCCAAGTTACTGAGATTTATCATAATTTTTGTAAGCTCTTTTTTTTTTTTTAATTGGGAGAGAGAGAGAAAGAGAGCACGTGAGGGAGAGGCAAAGAGAGAATCTTGATGCAGGGCTCCATCTCACAAACTGCAAGATCGTGACCTGAGCCAAGACCAAGATTCAGACACTTAACCAACTGAGCCACCCAGGTGCCCCCTGATATTTATTATCTACATAGTTGATTATCTACATAGTTGTCATACAACTGCTCACAAACACACCCACTATAATGTTGACCAAGTATCTAGAAACTCTGTGACACAGTCGAGTGGACACATAAGATGAATCATCACAGACCGAGTATGTCGGAAGTGCAGGATCTGTTCTGGGGATATTCGGTGTGTCTGAGAAGAACAGATGTGGGAAAACTCCTGCCTCAGCTGGGAGATGAACACAAGGAGTCAGTGCTGGGGGCGGAGATGTTTTTGGTTTAAGGTTTTTTTTGTTTGTTTGTTCTTAAAATGCTAGAGCCAACTGATGAAGAAAGATCAGTAAAATAGAACCCTATAGAAGAATACTGAAAGCCAACTTTGTGGCTGTTTAATGTCATTTGTACCGCATAAGGGCAGGAGAAAGGAAAAAAACAAAGCCATAAACAAAGGCAAAACTGAAATAGAGTGGGAAATAGAACTAAGTGTATATATGTAAATATTTTATTCTCTGTACATATATTTTATCATACTTTAGATTCACAGGAAATAAAATAGCTTAGCCATTCACATAGAACTCTTTCATAAAACAATAAATATGGTTCAAAACTACAACCAACCAAAAGACAAAACTGACTCGTTATGAGGCTGATGTAATCACTGTTGTGAGCTTCACTATCCTGCTCAACAGGGAATCCTGGGGACTCAAGTTCTGACTGCTTCCTGCTTTGAAATACGGCTTTTCTGGGGTTTTTTTTTCTATTGAGACCTTGCTGTTCCCTCCAAATCTCTCCTCATCCCCAACTCCCTTCTTCTCGGAAGACAAAACTTCAGCCTGAAGAGAGACAGAAAGGAAGCCAATTGTCAATTGCATTACATCCAAATTTGCATTACTCCTAAGCGTGTAACAACAGGATTTTCCTATCCTAAATAAATACTTCACACACACACACACACACACACACACACACACACACAATGTATTTAAAAACAGGAAAAATATTTATTTTTGTCCTTTATACTCAAAGATGTTTGAATCTTTAAGTGAATTCACATATCACAACTCCATCTTTCCTTTTGTAAAATGAAAGGATACCAACACAAATGTAGTTTTTCTCAAGCCAGTCATTTGAAAGCTGTTGTGGTTCAATCATTTCTGAAGAAAAGATATTAGCGTTTGCTTTAGTCAATATTCATGGTAATGATCAAAGACCTCATTTTATTCAAAATAAGCCATGTATTCCATATGATCAACTTTCAGGAAATATTCACTGATTTATTTAAGTGAGTGCAGGGCTTCTACTAAATAAAAGCAATATTTTCAAGCATCCTTTATAGCTTCATAGCAAGAATTATGAATGTACCCTCAATCCATGTGGAATATAGTAGTTTAAGAATTGCAGTTATTATCAGAGATTCCCTCTGAGAAGCAGTAAAATATTGTGGTTAGGTGCTCTAGACTATAGAACAAGACTGAATGCCAATTTTAACCTCTTGGCCTCAACTTCCTCACTTTTAAAATGTGGATAAGTATCTATTCTGAGGGAGGTTGCAAGTATTAAAAGATATATATATATATGGATATATTGCTATATATAAGGTTTTATATTTATATACTTTATTGCTAAACGTTCTATATGTAGCCTTAATACTTACAATAGAATGCATACAATCTGTGTAACGGTCACTGTTACATTTCTGCTAGGAGAACATAATCAATGAATTTCTAATGAAAGTGTGTCATCTCGGGGAACCTGGGTGGCTCAGTCGGTTAACTGTCTGATTCTTGATTTCAGCTCAGGTGATGACCTCACAGTTGGTGAGCTTGAGCCCCACATCCGGCTCTGCACTGACAGCATGAAGCCTGATGGGTATTCTCTCTCTCCCTCTCTCTCTGCCCCTCCCACGCTCCTGCTCTTCTCTCTCACAAAGTAAATAAACATTAAAAATTTTTTAAAATAAGTAAAAGTATGCCATCTCTACAGCGGTCTGTCCAACAGCGCTTTCAGTGGTGATGGAGGTGTTTCGCACTGTGCGAGACAGGAGCCACTAGCGGCAGGTGGTCAGTAAGCGCTTTGAAGTGTAACTTGTACCACTGAGGGAACTGCATTTCTAAGCTTATTTCATCTTACTTATATTTTGAATTTAGCCACATGTGGCTAGTACCTACCCTGTTTGACAGTCCAGCTTTAGAGGAGTATTTAAAAAGGAAGAACATTAAGGAAAAACACTGTAGCCTAGCTCAATTATTCAGAGACTGATTAGCTGTTCTGTAGAAAACTTCACAAAGAACAGACTGTGTCAGTCTTAAAACAGATTCTTGGACATTTTATTCATTTTCGTGACCTTTAGTATATGACAAGTTTTCTAAAATGCTGTGAGGAAAACAATTAGGCATTAGTAAAGCTTAACTATTGAAAAAACCCAAAATGTTATATAATAACCTCAAAATACTGATTTTTTTTCAAAATATGTATCCATAAATTTTTTAAATCAGTTTTACAGATAACGCAGAAACATCTGTGATAGGAATTATGTATTACTGGAGACTTCTTTCAATCTACATATATACTATTTCCTAACTGCTTCAGTATCTATTTTGATATCTGAAAGAAAATATATCTTTATCCTATGGCTATTATTACTAAGAAACTAGGCAAAAGCTAATTAAGAAAACCTAGTGGATATTAGGCCATTGGAAAACTCATATATTTCCATCACTGGCTAGTTCTTAAGGTGCTGCAATAGTATTTTACTTTTAATTTATCACCTAGAGGAAAATTAAGGTCAACAACATTTTCAACAGTTAGGGTAAATAAGATGACTGTCTAGAAATGTAGGTTACTGTTTGATATTGCATAATAGAAACTGTTTCTCTAATACAGAAATGAAAATCCCAGGATTCATAGACTGAAATATATTTACATACAGTCTACAAGTAAGGGCTTAGTTTTTACCCCCTGGTTAATTTTACCATATAGATCTGACAGTGCTACAACACTTGTTTCTTTCCTACCTAGTTTTTACCATTGATTAGAGTAAATAGTAGAAAACAAATGCATCATTGCAAAAAACAAATGCTGGTATGTTCTCAGAATTTTTTAGCTTGTATTGATACAATAAACAAAAGATATAAAAGTTCATGTGCATAATTGGTCAGAGTTTACTGACTGAGTTGATGTTAGTCACAAGAACATTCTTTGTTTCACAATATACGCACCTTGATAGTAATCACTTTCCCACTGTTCATACAACCTATCTAACTACAGAATGCCAACTGAAAGCAATCATAAGGAGTAAGAGAAGCTAAAGAAATAAAAAAATTAATTAAAACTATTTGTTAAATAAATAATAAGAGAGACTATCTAAAAAAGAAATAAAAATTTCAGTGATACAGCACACTCAAACAATGGAAGCCTAAAGAAAGTTACATATTCAACATGCTGAAAATAAATGACTGCTCTATAATTTTATATATACTTAAAAGATTATTAATGAATGAGAATTAAAATGTTTTCAGATTGAAAGTAAAAGATAATATTTTTTACCTAAAACAGTTTCTCATTACTCATATTTGAAAAGATCATTTTGTTAGTTAAAAAGTTGGATCCAAAGATAGAAATAGAGTTTCCAAAATATATTATTTTCAAGCAATATGAAAAATGTACCTATATTAATCATGGATCATTCTATAACCTTAAGGTTAGAGAAAATCTAATAATCTCCAAACATTTGAAATCATACAGACTGTATTTCTTTTTTTTAAAGTTTAAAAATTTTTTCTGTGTTTATTTATTATTCAGACAGAGAGAAACAGAACATGAGTAGGGGAGGGACAAAAAGAGGGAGACACAGAATCTAAAGCAGGCTCCAGGCTATCAGCACAGAGCCCAATGCAGGGCTTGAACCCACCAACCATGAGATCATGACCTGAGCTTAAGTCAGATGCTTAATGGACTGAGCCATCCAGGTGACCACCTTTTTTCAAACTTTTTAATGTTAGATTCTTTTTTGTGAGAGAGACAGACAGACATAGTGTGAATGGGTGAGGAGCAGAGAGAGGGAGACACAGAATCCTATACAGGCTCCAGGCTCTGAGCTGTCAGCACAGAGCCCAATGCAGGGTTCTAACCCATGAACTGCAATATCATGACCTGAGCTGAAGTCGGACCCTTAAGAGACTGAGCCACCCAGGCACCCCCCAAACTGTATTTCTCTATCACGGTATAAATTTATTGGAAATCATCATCAATGGAAATATAACTTTGAAAATGTTATATGCTTAAAAATTTTATGAAATAAACTTCTGAGTACACTGGGAGACAGAAAAAAATATTAGGCAAACTAGTAAATACTTAAAATTGCCATCAAGTACATTTAGAGAAAATTAGAAAATGACTGTTAGAAATTTTAGTCTCAAAATTGGTTTGAGCATGTAATCAAATAATTAGGGAAAGAGCTTAGTAAATAAACAAAAAATTGAAATAATAATGGGAAGAATAGTAATTAATGCACAAAACAAACAAGACAAAGATAATGCAGAGAACTTCAATGAGTCAAAGATGACTTTTTGAGAAGACGAATGAAAGAGAAAAACCTCTGGGAAGACCCTCAGTTCACTTTACTGATGACATGCGTGTTATTTTATTGGTATTAAAACTAAATAGATACTAGAGTATAAAGAAAAATGAAGTTCAGCCTTATTACTGAACATATATGAAAAAATTCTAAAGCTGCTTTGGCAAACTGAATCCAGTGGTGGATTCAATAGACAAATAGAATAAATCATAATGAGGAGCACCTGGGTGGCTCAGTCAGTTGAGTGTCTGACTCTTGATTCTGGCTCAGGTCATGAACTCTAGAGTTCATGAGGTGGAGTTGTGCATTGGGCTCTGTGCTGATAGTGTGGAGCCTATATGACGTTCTCTCTCCCTCTCTCTCTCTGCTCCCTTCTCTCAAAATAATTACATAAATAAATAAATAAATAAATAAATAAATAAATAAATAAATATTTACCCAATAAAAGAATAAATCATAATGAATTACTTTCTGGAATGTAAGGAACAATTAGCATTACAAAGTCAAAAAGAATTTTTACTGACTAGAGTAGAAATGATCATTTCCATAGAAGCAAGTAAGGTATGCAATAAAATTACATCATCATAAAAAATATAATTTTAGCTAAGGAATCAAATGAGTTTTCCTTAAACTAGTACAGAGTAATAGAGCTCAGTTGTGCTAGTTATCTACCCATAGAAATATAATTATAGCTTTGCACATATCTGCCCAGCTAGATAATATTTCTCAACCATTCTGGAAGTTCAGGGTCACCATGTAACTAAGTTCTCACCAACACAATGTGAGCAGAAGTCATATATTTCACTTCCTAGTTGGGCATTTACATATTTGTTGGGCCGCTTCTATACTCTCAATCTTTTTTTAAGAAGCTTTAATGAGACATATTGATTTTCAAAAAACTGCACACATGTAAGGTATGCAATTTGATGAGTTTGGGCACACACCCATGAAACCATCATCACATTCAAGGTACAGCATATCCACTACCTCTGAAAGTTTTCTTGGGTCCCTTTGTTGTTTTTTGTTTGGTTTGGTTTGGTTTGGTTGGTTTGGTTTTGTGTATGGTAAGATAACATGGGATCTACTCTCTTCACATTTTCTAAGTGCATAATACATTACTTTTTTTTCAATTTTTAAAGTTTTTATTTATTTTTGAGAGAGAGAAAGACAGACAAAGTGAGAGCAGGGGAGGGGCCGAGAGAGAGGCAGACACAGAATCTGAAGCAGGGTCCAGGCTCTGAGCTGTCAGCACAGAACCAGATGTGGGGTTGAACCCATGAATCGCAAGATCATGACCTGAGCCAAAGTTGGACGCTTAACCGATTGAGCCAACCAGGATCCCCTACATTATTGTTGACTATAGGAACTATGCTGTACAGCAAATCTCTAGAATTAATTCATCTTGAGTAACTGAAACTTCATAATAATTGAACAACTCCTTATTTCCCTCTTACCCCAGTCATTCAAATTGTCAAAAGGTATATTAAAAGGTGCTCATCATCACTGATCATCAGGAAAATGCAAATCAAAACCAACATGAGATATCATCTCACACCAAGTATCATGGCTATTATAATTTTTAAAATGTCAGTGAGTATGTGGAGAAATTGGAGCCCTTTTACACTGCCAAGAACAGAAAATGATTCAGTTGATATGAAAAATCATATGGAGGCTCTTCAAAAATTTAAAACTAGAAATATAATTAAAACTTGAACCTTGTGATCCATCAATACAACTTCTGGGTATATGCTCAAATAAGGATCTCAAGAAGATTTACGTGCTATCATGTTTATTGCAGCACTATTCACAGTAGCCATCCCCAGAAGAGTGGATAAAGAAAATACAGTGTATACATATATTTTTAAAAAGAAAAAAATATGCCATTAGCAACAACTTGAATGTACCTTGAGGACATTATGCTAAGTGAAATAATGAAAAGATTTCATAAATAAGATTCTTAAACACAAACAATAATATTCCTAATGAATCTTGTCATATTAAGATGAAAATTCATTTTCTCAAGTAACAAAATACGGAGTGAAATATGGACCAAAGATTCAAACTAAGACCTTTGTAATACATAAAACATAGGACTTAATTAGTATTTATGATAAATAAGTCATTCATATAAATCAATGAGAAAAGCACAAATAAAAAAGAATTCACAGAAGAAAACTGAATATCCAATAAACATGAAAATATGTTCAATTTCACTAATAGTCAAGAAAAATGTCCATTAAAATAAGAACAATGATGGAGTGTCTGGATGGCTCAGTCAGTTAAAGCAGCTGACTTCACCTCAGGTCATGATCTCATAGTTCATGGGATTTGGGCTGAAAGGTTGGAGCCTGCTTTGGATTCTGTGTCTCCCTCTCTCTGCCCCTGCTCTCTCTCTCTCTCACCCTCTCTCTCTCTCTCTCTCTCTCAAAAATAAATAAACATTAAAAAAAAAAGAATCAGACACTTAACCAACTGAGCCACCCAGGTGCCCAGGCATTGGTGTTATTATTGAAAGAACAGATTCTGAAATCAGATTACCTGAGTCCACTGTGTCTTTAACACTTACTACCTGAAGGAACATAAGCAAGTTAGTAACAGCTCCGTGCTTCACATCCCTCATTTTTAAATTGAAATATTAACTCAGTAGGTCTCTATGAGGATTAAATACTATGGTTATATTACATATTATATGATAGAACATTGATGAACAAAATAATACATACAAAATTAAAGAAAAACAAAGACCATGGGATGTGCCATCAGAGAGATCTAATCTGATCTTTGTTATATGGAAATCTAGTCCCAGATAAATCAATCTATAAACATCTAGAGAGATATGAAGAAGTTGAAAGGGATCCAAAAATTAAAATACAAATAAAAGGGATAAAGGAACCAAGAACATAATGAAAAAAGGATGGGCATAGAAAAATAGTCCCTCAAGACAATTAAGGACTTATTTACTAGGAGGTAGAAAAATTAAAAAGCCAAGAAAATATGTTAATTCTGGTAAGGAAACAATGGATCAGATTTCTTTAAGACCAGAGATAACTAAGAAAATTAATTCATATTAGAGCAAAAATGATTAAGATTGGAAACATTACTATCATCATCATTATTATTCACTGAGCACCTATTAGGTTAGAACATATTGAAGGAGGCTTTAAACGCAAAAAGAAGTATGAAAGACAGAGGCCTCCCGGGTGGTTCAGTCACTTAAGCATTTGACGTTGGCTCTGGTCATGATCTTGCAGCTTGTGAGTTCAAGCCTGACATCAGGCTCTGTGCTGACAACTCAGCGTCAGACTCTGTGTCTTCCTCTCCGCCTGTCTTTGCCCCGTTCGTGCTCTCTCTGTCTCTCAAAGACACACACACACACACACACACACACACACACACACACACACACACATTAGAAGTATGAATCATAGTCACTGACCTCAAGTATGTCTCACCAAGCGAGGACTTGTTGCTTGTCTGATGGTTTTAGAACAGAAAATCCTGTATAATGGGAGGGAGAATAAAGAATAAAGAACAGCAAAAGTCTCCTTCAATTCTATTGTATTTGTCTTTGTTTCTCTCTCTTGCATACACAGCCTATAGTTTGAAAGCCAAGGTTTTAAAACGTTATCTATATAAACATCAGTTGAAAAATTGCAGAAAATGCTGATATTTTAGCCTCCCAACCCCAGAGATTCTGATTCAGAATTGGGTTAGAAGGAATGCTGAGCAGTGGATTTTCAATGAGGAACAATGAATTAACAAATCCTAGAGACTGGGAGACTGGGAGACTGGAAGGAGAGTGTTAATAACTTCTACCATAGGCATCTCCATTTGCAATTGTTTATTAAGAATCCATCTGCTTATGATTTTGTCTTTAGTTTTGCATGAACATGTTAAATTTGTTATGTCAAATATATATGGATACAGGAAATACTTTTAAGAAACAATTAACTTCTTTCCCAAAGAGTTTGTGAGCAATGGCAAAGAGTATTTTTTTAAACTTTTTTCTTGATGTCTTTTAGCTTCAAAATGAAGTTTTTCTTACTAAAAAGAAATTGGTATGTTCTGGGCTTGAATCCTCAATAATTTGGAGGGCCTGTATGCTCAATTCTAAATTATTTAAGGTCATCATATTCCCCAAATAGGATGCATCACATAGGTCTCATAAAAGCACAGAACTTCTCTGCCCTAGGCTGGGTGATTATCATTCTCCGTGTCTTGCTCACTGATGGACACAGTGGTAGGGACTCAAGGGAACATCCCTTACCCTCTCCCACCCCAGTGTCCTGTCCATGCTGCTTCCACATCCTCAACCATCTCTGTATTTCTGTGCTCTTATTTATGTGTTATTTATTTTTCAAGACTCACCCTGACTGATCTCTTCAAGTGCTTGTCTCTTTAATAAAACCCTCCACCTCCTATTAAACTATCATCATTTTCATATCATCCCTCACTAATTTGGAAGTTCCTCAAAGGTGGGACTTTATAATATTCATGTATGTAACCTCAATATTAAGTTTAGTAGGTTCTCGGCATTTACTTAGATGAACGAGTTAAAGTTGGAAGGGAACAGTGATGCTATTTAAATACAACAGTGAATCCTCCATGTAACCATTTACTAACTGACTCATCAAATAGTTGCTAAGCCTCAGAGCCTGGAGCCTGCTTCAGATTCTGTGTTCCGTCTCTTTCTGCCCTTCCCCCACATGTGCTCTGTTTCTCTCTCAAAAATAAACATGAAAAAAATAAAAAAATAAATAGCTGCTGAACAACTATATGTGCCAGACACTATTCTAACCACTAGTGGTCTAACCATAAACAAAGTGAAGAAAAATATCTAGCTCCCTGGAATTCACTTTCAAGTGGAAAGAGATAACCAATAAACAAATGAATAAGTAAAATACCTAATATGGTAGACAGCAATAAGTGCCGTGGAAAAACAAAGTAGGGAAAAGGGACAGAAAGTTTAAAAGTAATATAATCAGAGATGGTCTCACAAAAGGAATTGTATTTGAGTAGAAAATTGAAAAAAGTGAAGAAGTCTACCTATTGAAAAAGACAGTAACACAAAGACCCTATTTCAAGATTGCCACTCGTGTTTGTGGTGTCAGCTAGGAGGGTGGTGAATTGGAACAGAGTAGAAAACAAGAAACGTCAAAGAAGATGACCTTTAAGCTAATCTACAGAAATTTGGGAGAACTTTTAAGTTTCATTCTGAATAATATGTAAAGCCCTTAAAGTGTTTAGGGCAAGAGAATAATATAAGTTGACTTCTTACCACGGTTACTCTGTCTTCTCTACTGAGAAAAGATCCAAGGGAGAAAAGTCACTGACCAGATTAAGCAAGAAGAAATCATTACAAATATCCAGGAAAAAGAAGACAGTGGCTGAGGCTAAGAATGATAAATATGGGTGTAGGTTGGTTTGTTTCTGAACTGGATGTGGGGAGTAAGAGAAAAAGTGAGAGATGAAATCAAAGAGTTTTACCCAAGCAACTAGAAAACAGTGTTGACATTTACTGAGCTGGGCAAGGCACAGGGCCAACCAATCAGTTTTAGGGGGGAGTTCAGTTTGGCATCCATATTGAAGTTGGATGCCGAATAAACAGAGTCACCAGTCTTGGCAGATAATATACCTTTGGGAGTCATTGGCATATCAATATTACTTAAAAACATGAGATCAAAACTTAGAAATGAGTCTAACTAGAATGGGAAACTTAAGAACTGAACCCTATAATCGAACCAGCATTAATAGGTTTGGTAGATGAGAAGAAGGCAGCAACGATGCCTGGGGAAGTAAGAAGTAACCAGGAAAGTGTGATGTCCTAAACCAAGAAGAGAGATCACCTATGTCCAAAGACACTGAAGGATTAAGTACACTGCGGTCTGAAAAGCACAAGGTGTAAGCAGTGGGCAATCCTTGAAGACTTAGACAAGAGCAGTTATCACAGAGAAGCAGGACCAAAAATGTGACTAAGGAAGACTTCAAAGAAAATGGGAGGAGAAACTGAGGACAACAAGTAGACACTACTTCTGGGAAGAGTTTTGCTATAAACCAGTAGTTAGAATAACTAATGAGTAAACACTTTTGGTTTTGTTTGTTTTGTTTTAATAAGGGAGGTAAGTAGTATATACATATATATGATGACAAAAATATAACATAGAGAGAAAAATGATGATGCATCAGAGAGAAAAAAGAACTGCTGCTACAGTGTTCTTAAGTAGGCGAACAGGAAAGGATGTGATTCACAGATGGAGGTGCTGCCCTGTTCTAGAAGGGCAGACAGTAGATTCACTGCAAAAGGAGGGAAGGAAGAGCAAATGTGCCCAGATGCAGTACATGGGTAGATGTAATAGAATGAGCTTATGTATGATCTCTGATTGCTTCTTGTTTCTCAGTGAAATAGAAATTAAGCTCATCAACTCTGAGAGTGAGGATGATGAAAGAGGCGTTGAAGATTTCAGAAGAGAAGAGAAACTATAAAATAGCTAATTAGAAGAGTTTAAGAGTGAACATAGCAGATTATAGCAAGACGGTGGCAGAGCCTAAGGGGTTCACCAGAGATTAATGATGAGAAATTTAAAGTAAGCCTCGTTATCATGAATATGTGTTTTTCCTCTCACAGTGGTCACCTGTGTGAATGGAGGTGCAGGGTAGATGGAGGGTTGAATTTAACAGCAGTGAAGTCATTACAATGAAACAGAAGAGGGGAAACAGAATACTGTGTGTATGCAAGTGAGTTCATCATTAGCCCCAACCATTTAATATGCTGGCTGGAACCTACAAAACTTGTTGAAAAACGCAAATTCAGAAACTGTGTTCACCTTTTATATCTTCATTTAGAATACATTATATAGAGCTACGATTTACTTTTTACTTTGTCTAGTCCAAAGGGATTTCTTTGCATATCCTTATTCAGAAACAAGTGCTAATAAAAGAAGATTGTGCTTTGTTGTTATATAAGAACAGAGATACATAATGCAAAACAGTAATTGTTAAAATTTGAAGCAGAAGCAAGAGAAATAAAGATCAGTGGAGGTACATTTTTTAAAATACAACCCAAAACAGACTCCTGAGATCATGCAAAGAAAATAAAGGATTGATATTTAGTATTTATTTAAAATTGAGGGACGCCTGGTGGCTCAGTCAGTTGAGCGTCTGACTTTGGCTCAGGTCATGATCTCACAGTTCGTGAGTTCGAACCCCACCTCAGGCTCTGTGCTGACAGCTCAAAGCCTGGAGCCTGCTTCCAGTTCTGTGTCTCCCTCTCTATCTGCCCCTCCTCCCCTGCTCATGATCTGTCTCTCTCTGTCTCTCAAAAATAAATAAATGTTTAAAAAATTTTTAAAAAATAATAAAATTGAAGAGGATATCTGCAAATAAGATAGTATAAACTATTATAATGCAATTGTGTTGTATAATCAGCAAACTGCTATAATTAAGATTGACTTAAAATTCACAGAAGAATCCACATTTAAATATTGTTATTTTCCAGGAAAGAATGCCATTAAAATGGTGTAAAATTAAACACATAACATCCAGAAAGAAATTGTTCTGTCACATAAAGATACAAGCTCTTCATCACCATCATTAAAATGTGTTAATACCATCTGTTCATTCAGACAATCATGAAAATTTACATAATATGATGAAACAATGCTTGAATCTACATGTGATTTTATAATCAATGCCTAGGAATGAAAAAAACCAAAAAATAGCTGGTTCAGTATGTGAATATTTGTACAATATTTATTAATATTAGTTTGTAATTTGATACTTGTTTCTATGACAGTTGGTAATAAGACTTGGAAGGATCCTGTAGCCGACCACATTTACCTTCATGGTTCTAGTATTCCCACAATCCCCCCTTCACCACTATGCTCATCTCACCTCCCGCCCTGTCAAAATTAACATATATGTCACCTAATTGTATGTTTCTTGAGCAAATGGTAAAAGTATATTTTTTACATTTTTGTAACTTCTGGTGGTCTAGCCTAGTTTCTTTCTTTCTTTTTTTTAATTTTTAAAGTTTATTTATTTTGAAAGAGAAAGATAGTGGTGGGGGGAGCAAAGAGAGAGAGGGAGAGAGAATCGCAAGCAGGTTCTGCGTTGTCAGCACAAGATATGGGGCTTGAACCCACAAACTGCGAGACCTAAGCGGAGATCAAGAGTCAGAGGCTTAGCCAACTGAGCTGCCCAAGTGTCTCACATAGTTCCTTTCATAAAAAGGGCAGCAGCCTACATCTAACATATAGCTAATCTAGCTAACCTATACCAATCAACCAACGTATACCTACATCACAAAGATCAATAAGCATGGATCCAAATTCAGAGTTAATGGTTTTATTTTCTAGTTTTCAGATGTAGGTAGGTGGTTTGTATGGACTAAATTGCAATCCCCCCAAATTCTTATGTTCAAGTCCTAGCTCCTAGTAGCTGAGGATGAGACTGTATTTGGACACTTTAAAGAGGTGAAGAAGTTAAAATGAAGTTATTACAATGGGCCCTGATCCAATACTACTAATGTCCTGAAAAGGAAAGAAAATTGGGACACCAACATGTACACAGGAAAGACTTGATTAACCATCTGGAAGCCAACAAGAGAAGCCTCAGAAGAAACCAACCTTGTTGATACCTTGTTCTTGGACTTCTGTCTTCCACAACTATGAGATAATACATTTCTGTTGCTGAAGCCACCAACTCTGACATTTTGTTACAGCAGCCCTAGCAAGCTAATACAGTTGTCAGTATAAATTTGGTTATGTTTTTGGTGTATTTATATTATTTGCAACCACTACCATAATCCAGGTTAAGAACGTTTCTAGAAAACAAAATATTTCCTCATGCTCATCTGTAGACAATATCCTCTCCCATTTTCATTGTTAGGTATATTCTAATTTTATTTCTGTTTCAGTAGATTTATCTTTTCTGGAAATTTCAAACAAGTTGAATTACACAACTTTTGTGTGGTTTTCTTTTATGAGTTTTATTATTGCACCTTTTAGATTAGGTCTATGATCTATTTATATTAAATTTGTATGTATGGGGTAAGGTGGGTAGATTCAGTGTGTGTGTGATTGTGTTTGTGTGTGTCTGTGTGTATCAGTATCTTATTGTCCCAGCACATTTGTTGAAAATCTATCATTCTCTCAACTAAATTCCATTGGTATTTTTGATGAAAATCAATTGACCAAAAATGTATAGGTTTGTTTTCGGATACTCTTTTCTATTCTCTTTATGTTTACAAATAAAAAACATGATATCATAACATCTTACTTAGCGTAATTTCTAGTAAGTTTGAATTCAAATAGTATAATTGTGTCCACCAACTTTGTTCTTTTTCAAAATTGTTCCCCATTCTAGTTCCTTTGAACTAGAGAAATACAATGCACAGGTGGGAGAGGGGCAGCGAGGGAGGGAGACACAGAAACCAAAGCAGACTCCTGACTCAGATCTGTCAGCACAGAGCCCAAAATGGGGCTTGAACTCAGGAACTGCCACCCAAGTGCCCCAGTTTATGCCTTTCTAAGAATATGCTTATTTTGTCTGTTTTCTGACTTGAAACATCAGTTTTAAACACACTTTTTCAACACAAAACTACTTATTTCCTTAAAACCATTTTGATTACCTTAAGGTCAATAGTAATGCATTCTATTTCATGCTTGATTTTGGTAACTTGTCTTCCTTATTATCTTGGTGAGCTTAATAAGAGGTTTGTCAATCTTTTTTGAAATCTAAAAAATACTTTTAGTTTTACTAATTTTCTTTATACTTCTGTTCTTATTTCACTGATTTCTGTTCTAATCTTTATTGTTCATTTTTCTCTTTTTGCGTTTTTCTTGCCTTTCTTTCTGTAGTTTATTAAGGTAGAAATTAGGTTATTAGTTTAATACGGTTTTTCTTTTCTCTTATAGGTGTTTAGAGGTATAGCTCTTTCCCTAAGCATTGTTTTGAATGTATTCCATAAATTTTCGTATGCTATGTTTTTTGTTTTAGTTTATCTCAAAATATTTTCTAATTTTCCTGTGATGTTTTCTTTGGCCTATCAATTATATAAAATTTCTAACGTTTAAAGTATATGTAAATATTTCAGCATTTCTTTAATTACTTTTTATTTGACTTCTGATTTAATTCTGTTGTGATCAGTAGACAGACTTTGTTTTATTTCAGTCCTGTTAAATTTATTAAGACTTATCTAATGGCCCAGTACATGTTTTATACTGAAGAATGTACCATGATTATTGAAAATAATGTATTCTGTGGGTGTTCAGCAGGATGTTGATATTTCAGAGACATCAGGTTGATGCTCTTGTTTCACATCTGTTGTATCTTTGTTAACTTCTAACTCTCCTACCAATTAATGAAAAATACTATTGAAATCTATTGATATATTATTTTTCTATATTTTCCATTTTCTATCAGAAATATATTTTTGCATTTTTTATACTTTTCCTTTTTTGTATTACATGTAGATTTATAATAGCTATATATTTCTAATGTATTCACTTCTTTTATGACACCATGTCCTTTTATCTCTAATAATATTGCTTGTCTTTTTTTTCCTTAATGTTTATTCATTTTTTTAATGTTTTATTTATTTTTGAAAGAGCGAGAGAGACGGTGCGAGCAGGGGAGGGTCAGAAAGAGAGGGAGATACAGAATCTGAAGCAGGCTCCAGGCTCTGAGCTGTCAGCACAGAGCCCGATGTGGGGCTGGAACCCACGAACTGTGAGATCATGACCTGAGCCGAAGCTGGACGCTCAACCGACTGAGCCACCCAGGCACCCCAATGTTTATTCATTTTTGAAAAAGAGAGAGAGAACATGAGCAGGGGAGGGGAAAGAAGAGAAAGAGAGACAGACAGAGAATCCAAAGTAGGCTTCACACTGTCACACAAAGCCCAGAGCCCAGTGTCGGGCTGGAACCCACAAACCGTGAAATCATGACCTGAGCTGCAGTTGGACACTCAACAGATTGAGCCACCCAGGCGTGCCAACATCACTTGTCTTAATATCTATTTCTCCTGATATTAGTATAACCAGACAGGTTTTCTAGTGATAAATGTTTGCATGGTGTTAACTTCTTTATCTTTATACTTTGAAACTATTTGTGCTTCTGAATCCAAGTTATGTCTGTTGTAGACAGCATATGGTCAGATTACTTTTTTACCAAGTGTGACTATTGTTGTCTTTTTACAGTGTGTATCCATTTACATTTTATACAAATTTATGTTTGACATTTGGCTATTGTGTCATATGTCATATTTCATGTCTATATTGAATTACCATATTTTATTTAGTGTCATCTTTTCTGTTAACCATTTCTATATTTTACCATTTTAATTATTGTTTTTCTAAACTTATTTTTTGAGTAACTTTCTTATTTTAGGGATTACAATATACGTGTTAACTGACCACAACCCACTTAAAGGTAATACTGACTTAATTTCAATAAAATATAGCAACTTTGTTCCAATATAACTTCCCCCCTCATTTGTGTTATTATCATCATACATATTACATGCATATATTTATATATCATAAACAGCATTAAAGTATTACAGGTTTTGCTGTATGAGTACTTGTGATTTTTTTGAAAAATTAATAGAAGAAATAAATATACCAACCAACGCAGGAGTGTAAGTTTATTTTCTTTAAGTCATTCTCCCAATTTGGTGTCATGCAGGTAAGTAGTGGTCCCAGAGGAGACTAGGTCATCACACCAAGTAAGGTGCACAGCAAAGTTCAGGCCTGAAGAGGGGCAGGAAAGGAATAGGTAGACAAGACAAATAGGGCATTAGATAAGCTGTCAGGCCATCAGTGTATTTCCAGTCTCAAAAAGAATTTGCTAAAGGATCTCAGATTGAATCTACAAGTGGAGAACTTCAGTAGACCTGGATACAAGAAGCTGGAGAAGGGACTTTTTGGAAAGACTACACAGTTAAACTTCATTTAGTAAATTATAGAAACATAGACTGTCTATTAAGCTGGAATATGTTTTTCATATAATTTTGTGCTGTAGTTTTAAACATTTATTTAAACTCTTTGAATCCTTTCTACATACAGTGTCTAAACAAAGATTTGCTTTGTAAAAGTATAAAAAGGCCAGTATGAGACTAAAGCTAAGTGGTCTGAAGGTCCGGGATTTCCCACATGTGATGAAAACCTCTTCATCAGCATGTAAGCCTTCCGGAAACAAAAATTGAAAATTAGTGATTTCAAGCAAACTTTTTCCTTAATAGATGCAGAAATCTATTTCTTACCTAGGTAGTTTTTCCAAATATAGCATTGCTAGTCAATGGAAGGCCTGAAAATATAATTCTTAAGACACAGTGTGGGGGCGCCTGGGTGGCTCAGTCGGTTAGGCCTCCGGCTTCGGCTCAGGTCAGATCTCACGTTCGTGGGTTCAGGCCCTGCATCGGGCTCTGTGCTGACAGCTAGCTCAGAGCCTGGAGCCTGCTTCGGATTCTGTGTCTCCTTCTCTCTCTGCCCCTCCCCCTCTCATGCTCTGTCTCTCTCTGTATCAAAAATAAATAAAACATTAAAAAAAAAGTTTAAAAAAATAAAAAAGACACAGTGTGTTCAATAGTTTTCAATATACTGTACCATCAATTAAACACAACACAAAATACTGACTAATAGGCATTTTTGATATTTAACATATAAAATGCATATTGGGGACAGTGGAATATCAGTGTTGCTGCGGAATTTAGTGTGAGTATAATGGTCAATAAATATCAGTAACAAAAAACATTTAGAGATTACTTTGACAAAGTACAATTAAAAAAATTTAGAAATATTTCTTGTACTTTTCTTTCAGATCTCATTTTACTACTAATGGTATTGCAGAATGAGAATTATCAAAACTACTTTATGTGATTCTATAATGCCGGAGTATATTTTTACAGGAGAAGGTTCCCGGCCATGGACAATCCATTATCTTCCTGGATGTAAGAATCTACAAGACAGGATAATTCTCACTTGTCTCTCTATCTTTGTGCCTGCTCACACATGTGACGTAAACAGGTATGCTTTTACTTATTTTATGAAACAGCTCTGTAAAAAAGGAAATATTAACATTATATACGATATGGTTTCATTTAAATGTGGAAGCTAAAAAAACAAGACAAAGAAATAAACAAAGCAGAAACAGACCCATAAATACAGAGAACAAACTGGTGGCTGCCAGAAGGAAAGGAAGTGAAGGGCAGGCAGATGGACACTGGTGATTGGAAGACACCAGCTTCCGGTAGGTCATGGGGGTGAAAGTTACAGCACAGGGAGCCAATGGTATTGTAATAGCATGTATGGTGACAGACGGTAGCTGCACTTGTGGTGAATGTAGCATAACATATAGATTTGTCCAATCACCATGTCTCACACCTGAAACTAACACTGTGTGTCCACTATGCTTCAATTAAAAGAAAAGATACTGATCCTCCTTCATTATTAAGCGAACTGATAAGCTTGAATATAAACTAAAAAATAAATAAGCTATCTTCCCAACATATGGCTGGTTGGCCTTGTGGTAAAAATGAGCATTAAGAGAAAAAAATAAAATGATTAAATGTTACTAACTAGATGGACAGCAGCAATAAACAGAAATTTGAAAAACTTCTTCTCCTGGCTCTATCATTATTTCCAGTTCTTAAAGCATAGTTTCTAAATTATGTTTTAAGTATATAAAGGTAGTATATGAAAAATTATTTTTAATATCAGTAATAAAAAGTGCATGCAAATAAAATACTTTGTTAATATTATCTTGTAAAAACCAATCCAGTCACCCAATCCATCCATCCCTTGATAGAAAGTATATATTGGCAGTATGGTAAAGAGAAATGCTTTTCTAAAATCTATATCATCTCCAGAGATGTGCATAACTTTTTAAAGTACTTCCATAATAATAACTGATGTAAATGATTATCTATAATAGTACTAAGGGAAGCTCTAAATCATGATCTGTTCTGATAAAATATTGTTCCAATCTGTTCCTATATATTTGCTAGTAACATCTTGATTATAAAATTATAAAAATGATAATGTGCTTTGACCATTTTCCATAATTCCAGCACAATTTTACATTTTAAAAATTAAAGTTAGTATTTTAGCAATGAACAATTGTCTTTGAAATACTCATGTAGAAAATCAAGTGGATAAACCATAAATTTTTGGATTCTGCTTTCAGGCTTCTGACTAAATTAGATCTAACAGAGAGGTTATGATATTCTCACAAAGGAGAAGAGGCCCTTAGGGTTTATTTGTTCACATTCTTGTTTTCCCAAATGAAGTAAATACTGTCACAGTTTGTCACTTTACCATAAGATTCTTTTGAAATGGAACATATAAGCTATTCTTTGAAAATACACAAAGAAAATTGAAAGTAAAAGCAAAGGACTTTTCTAAATGTTCTTGCAAAGTTCCTGCTGGTAGAGAAATGATTTTCATAATATGTATGAAGTTTATATTTCTCTTAGGGATATTCTGCATTGGAGAGAGTAAAAGAAATCATATCAGTGAAAAATTACAAAATAAAAACTGGTTGGAAATATCCAGGAGAAATAGCAATAGTCTTAAATTCTACCAAAATTAAAGTTTAAGGATTTTGTTTCCTTCCTTTCTTCCCTTCCTCCTTTCTTTCTTCCCTTCATCCTTCCTTCCTTCCTTCCTTCCTTCTTGGCATTCTTTTACTTTTAAATTTGTACCACAAGATCAAAATATCATACAGGATGAACTACAAGTAACTCAATTTAAAAATGTAAGGTTTAAAAGAAAAATAAGCTACCATTTATAATAGACTTGAGCAGGAGACATATTGCAGTTAAGAAAATGTTACAATTTTTCATGTCAAAATAACAAAGGGAGATAACACCTTATGGATTTTATTGTAAAAGTGAATTACATATAAAATTGAATTATGACAGGCACACACAGGTCTGTCATTAAAGTATATAAAATAATCACACAAGTATAACTAAGCACTGATCACTATTTGTCTTAGAAAGATTAGAAATACCACTTGGAAACCTAAGCGTGAAATGTATAAATGCATAACTAAAAGAAATTTCTTGGAAGTCAAACTGTCCTATGGACTTATATAATTATGTCAGAAATAATTATCTGGTTTCTACAATTTTTTTCCTGTGAGTTTCTGTTCTTTAGACACATAATAATACCAATCATTATTACTAAATTAAGTTACAATAAATTCATAAATTACTTACATATACTTATTTCAAAGAGAGCAACTTCCTAAGTACTCATTTGTAAATTTCTTCAAAATGTAAATTTTCTTCAAAAATTTTTGAAATAGAGACTGAATAGGAGGAACCAAGATGGTGGAGAGGAAGGGAGCTCTGTAAACTTCGTCTGCCCCATCGATCGAACTGAGAAGGTCATTACTCTCATCTGCAAGAGCAGAAGGAGAAAATACGGACTCCAGAAGGAAGAGAATCTCAAGGATACCTGAATATATTCTCCTATATCTCATCCCTACCTCTCCCCTCAACTGGTCATACACTTTTAGACTGTCCACTGTCCTTTGTTGTCTCTGACCTCCTTTATTTTTTTTCTCTTTTTTTCTTTTTTTTTCTTTTCTTCTCTTCTTTTTGTCTCTTTCCTCTCCACTTTCTTTCTTTTCTTTCCCCCTTTTAATGTGTTTGTTTGTTTGATTTGTCTGTGCATTTGTGTGCTACTGTTCCTCTGTGTTGGTCTGACTGTTTTCCTTCTTAGGGCTACACCAAGAAACAAACCAAAGTGTGCATGACAGCAAGTCCCAAATATTGCTGAGTAGGGAAATAAAATATTCAAAGGCACAACAAGAGAAACTGAGAGACACCATTAAAAGAATATTTCCTGAAATGACAGGCCCTGGACAGCCAATAAGCCTCCTTTAACAGAGAAATACTAACAGGTGCACAGTGCACAACGAGCCTTCTAAAGGTGACGAGACAGAAAACTAGCAAAAATGACAAAACCAAGGAACTCTCCCCTGAAGAACCTCCAGGAGGAAGTCACAGCCACAGAACTGCTCAAGGCAGATCTAGACAATATACTGGATCAAGAATTTAAAAAAATTGTTATAAAATTAATCGCTGGGGTTGAAAAATTTTTGAAATAAAAACCATTCAAAAGCAATAAGTTCCCTGATCATTTCGGATAAATAAATAAAAGATCTTTCCCTTTTGAGCTTTCATAACAATTTATCTGTATCTTCCTAATGGTCCTTAATAGTATCTTATTCAATTATATATATAAAATTTATTTAATTTATTAATTTATTAAATATATATTCAATTACATATGTATATATAGTTTATTTAATTTAAGAGAGAAAGAGAGTGTATGCATAGTGGGGCAGAGAGAGAGAGAGAGAAAGAGAGAGAGAGATTGAGAGAGAATCCCAAGAAGTCCTCACGCTGTGAGTGCAGAACCCAAAGCGGGGCTTGATTTCATGAACTGTGAGATCATGACCTGAGCCAAAAGCAAAATCAGATGATCAACGGACTGAGCCACCTAGGTGCCCCTGAGTTACATGTTTTTAATATGCTTTAACTCTTCAAACATACTGTATGAACTAATTAAGACAGAGACCATGTAATTTTAAAGCATTTCTCCCATATTAGAAAAGAAATCTAAAAAGTATTTGCGATTGACTGCCTTCTAATTTATTGGATCTGAAATTATGATTTTTTCAATATTGTCATATTTTGGACATTCATTAAAAAATAAATTATTAGGGATGCCTGGGTGACTTAGTCAGTTGAGGGTTAGACTCTTGATTTCAGATCAGGGCTTAATCTCAGAGTCATGAGTTTAAGCCCCATGTCAGGCTCCATGCTGTGAAGCCTATTTAAAAAAAAATAAAAATAAAAAAATAATTTTATGAAATAAAATGCATTATAAAATTTATTGTCCAACTTTATCAATTTATAGAATAAAACACTTCCCACCTGTTCTTAATTTCAGGAAAGGTAGCAGAAGAAAAGAAAAAAGTTATGAAATTTGATATTTCAGAGGAACCCAAGGAAATTTATCTTAGCAAATGAAATAAGCAAATAAATTAATATTATAAAAGCCATAAAAGGTAATTTGGTAAATGTATATCTTCTCTATCTTCAATGGCTTTTAGTCTTCTAGGAATAATATTCTAGATTTATATTTTACATGATAATTTAAAAAATTTAAGATACAATAGTTTCTAAATATTAGTGACAGTTTGGCTCACAGATACAGAATAATTACCTTGTTTTAAAGATTCATAATCTAAAACCTGAATGGTTTTATGTTATTATACAAATCCTCACCTGACATATTGCATTTCTTGAAACTACAAACTGAATCATATTATTTAATGGGTAACCTTTCTCCAACTTTGAATATTTCTGAAGTCTAGAGGTATATTTGGGTAAATACAGAAACAAATTAAAGCACTTATTCCTGAAGTCTTGGTCACATTTTAATAAATTATATCACCAGGGAGATTCTGCATTGAAAATTCAGCAGTATTGACTATTGCAGTCCACATTAGTGCATGTTTCTTGGTGGAAATTACTGTTGCAAAAGAAAAGAGACAAAGATGATATATTCTCCCATATGCTCGGATACTCCAGGAGATGCTGTAATAGATGCTGTTGTGTGTCTTCCAGATTCACTCATTCACTATCTGTGACTAATGTTGCTTGTTCGGGTCACAGACAGCCCCTTCTCTGAGACAACACTGTTGGCTTACGAGATCGCCTATTCATAGAAGATTATTTTCCCTTCCTCTCCCCATGTATAGCCCACAGCAAAGACTGACAAGGTACTATAAAAGACTGGCACCCTATGGGGTGATTTATGTGCATCAGACCAAATCCAGACTTCCCCTGAAATCACATTCTTGCTGGGCTCTCTCCAGTTCTCTACTATGCGTCTTCTTCTCCTTATATAGGGAGGAAAAAAACAAAACAAAAAGCCTTAATTGAAGTCTATGTCAAGCTCTGTTTCTGGGGAATCTGACCTAAAACAGCTGTCATTTGAGAAGCCATTCTCTGTGAATTTTCCCCTCACCAGCCTTACATAGCTCTAACACCCTCAGGATCCACTTCAGCACATGCTCCCTAGGTCCTTCCATATTCGTCAGGTCCTCTAATTCTTTATGGGTTATTTCTTCCTAGATTTGGGCCTGTAATTTCCTTTTGACAGTGTTGACTTTTGACTCTAATTGTCAGGTTGGAGAAAAGGGCTCATATGGTAAGAAGGGGCTGCTTCTGGTGAAAAGTAGAATTCAAGATAATTTGGGGGTCCAAGATTCTGAGATTTGTCATCCTAATGTGTCCATCTCAGATTGTGGGTCTTATTCTTCAGCCATCATGGCTCTGATCTGGCACAGAAGATCTGAGAAGTCAGCAAATTTTAGTCTTGTTTGCAGATTTGCCCCCCTTATAGTCAGACCATCGCCCAGATTTTCAGCAAAGTCTGCCAGAAGCTGTCAAAAATAAGAGGTTGTCTAAAGCTGCCAGAAGGCATCTGACTTCCAGAAACTGTCCTGAGTTGGAAACAGACTCTCCCAAGCCTAGCGTTCTTTTTTTGTAATTTCTTGATTAGCACCAAAGGTGTTCATCTTATTTTACAATTCTTATCATTGCCTCATGTTAATGAAGTGCCACAGCCATTTGACCTCCCTATACTTGCTTTCTATTTGCACTTACTCTCAGTGAAACAGAGGTGAAAGTTCATGTAATGGTGGTGCAGCTGATTTCCAAGAGCTGTGGTTCCGCTTTACCACCCACAATGAGTGATTTCAAAAAGGGAGCGATCCAACTCCCAAACCCACCCTTCTTGAGGGTTTGTTTTCTAGAACCATCATACATAATAATTTTACTAACCCTGGTTTTCTGAGTTAAAAACAGAACTTGAGGTAAGAATTAAAATTCTGATACTCAATTTGGGAAGTGCAGGTCTGAAAAGAAACCACACAGTGAAACAATAAAAAAAGTGAATCAAAGCAATGTATTACTACATTGCAGTGTATTACTACATTGACTACCACATAACCATCAACTGCATGACCAACGGCCGTTAAGAGAAATAAATACATACAGTCACTAACAAGATGAGTTCTCTAGGGGCACCGGGGTGGCTCAGTCAGTTAAGCATCAGGTTTGGGCTCAGCTCATGATCTCACCATTCCTGAGTTCCAGCACCATGTCAGACGCTGTGCTGACAGCTCGGAGCCTGGAGCCTGCTTCAGATTCTGTGACTCCTCTCTGCCCCTCTCCCACTCATTATGTCGCTCTCTCTCTCACATAAACATTAAAAAATTTAAAAAAAGAAAAAAGATGAGTTCTCTCCACACCTGAGTCATCTCTAGAAGGATATCTGGTAGGATTCAAGTGTACTACTCTCTAAGTGTCTTTCTGCCAAAGAGAAAAGGCATTCGGAATACATCTGCTCACCCCCCTCTTAGTTCGCATTATCCAAGTTTCACTCAAGGGTGCAGACTGCTCTGCATTGGACACAGCATCTGTCCTCTTCAGGGGCAGCTCCAGAAGCTCCAGAAGCTCAATCAGGGACATCACAGAGGAGAGAGAGAAAACTATTAGTATGTGATTTGGCTCAAAACTTTTATTAACAAAGGTTTTGATATGTTAACTTTTGATAGAATTTTCAGTTACAATGAACAAATTATATTTTTGTAAAATGTACATATTGAAAGTGATAATTTTTTTAATTAAAAAAATTTTAATGTGTTTTTTTTTTTGAGAGAGAGAGAGACAGAGTGGGGGGAAGGGGCAGATGGAAAGGGAGACACAGAATCCAAAGCAGCCTCCAGGCTCCAAGCTGTCAGCACAGAGCCCCACACAGCGCTCAAACCCACGAACGGGAAGATCATGACTTGAGCAAAAGTAGGACGCTTGACCAATTGAACCCCCCAGGAGCCCCCTCAGAGATTTTTTTTTAGAAATGAATGTCACCCATCCATGAAAAGCTCTATGTTTACTTTATTCATGCTAAATATTCTCCATGGCATTTAGGAACCAGAAGATTAACAGATTCACTTCAGAAAAATTGGCAAATTTGTCAGTTTACTTAGTTATGTATAGCACCTGTGTATTTTGCTTATCTTACAAACTTGGACTCTGAAGTATTTAGGCCACTAAGATTAATTAGAAATGTCTCCTGACATCAAGTAAAATATTGTCTAATGGCAAATCTCCCAGCATAGAGATAAAATCAAGAATTAAATTTTACAGAATGCTAAAGCATTAAAGATAGATGACAGAGCTAAGCTAAGAACTTCATACCTAAACATGTCTTCTTCTTAATTTTTAAATTAAAAATGAAATACAATGTAGGGGCACCTGGGTGGCTCAGGTGGTTAAGTGTCTGACTTGGGCTCAGGTCATGAGCTCACGTCCATGAGTTCGAGCTCACATCCAGCTCTGTGCTGACAGCTCAGAGCCTGGAACCTGCTTCGGATTCTGTGTCTTCCTCTCGCACTGTCACCAACTCTTCTTGTGCTCTGTCTCTGTCTGTCAATAATGAATAAATGGGGGCACCTGGGTGGCTCAGTTGGTTAAGCATCCGACTTCAACTCAGGTCATGATCTCGCGATTCATGGGTTCGAGCCCCGTGTCTGGTTCTGTGCTGACAGCTAGCTCAGAGCCTGGAGCCTGCTTCAGATTCTGTGTCTCCCTCTCTCTCTGACCCTACCCTGCTCATGCTGTCTCTCTCTATCTCTCAAAAATAAATAAAACACATAAAAAATTTAAAAATAAAAAAATAATGAATAAATGTTAAAATCTATTTAAAAAAGAATAAGATACAATGTAGTAAAGATTTAAAATAATTACACATAATTACATTATAAAAAAACCTACTTCTATTTTTGCATTTTATCTCCAAGATTTAGAATGAATATATATTTATTTGTTATCATTGAATGATTGTTATTTTGTATTCAGTTTCTTCATGTCATATCATAAAGTCTTTCATAATTTCTGAGCATTATATTAATCATATTTATTGGTTTTCTATTGCTTCTTTATATTGGTTTGCCATAATTTAATTTGTATTTTTCATTGCTACTAAAGTAATATATGTTTACCATAACTGTTTCTTCTTTTGGGAAATGCACTTTGTCCACTTATCTTGTGGGAACATGGATTTCTTATAAATGTCACTGAATTGTTTAAATTGTCTAGGACTACTTCACTTACTTAAATATTTGATATAATATTGCCCAAATGCTATTATTCTTTTAAAAAGCATCCAGGAATTTCACTTACAAATGTTGGAGATTCTTGTAATGTTATTTAAAACTAATTTTGTAAAATATTGATTTAATATAAATTTCACTATGTCAGTCTTTGTGACTGTGCTATAGCTTCAATATAATTACATGATAATTATAAATTTATTATTCTTTTCTTAATTTGATCAACAGGCTAACACTGAGTTATTAAACATATATTTCCCACTTTTATTATTATTATTATAATCATCATCTTCGTTGCAAAATTAGGAACCAACTTATTTTTTAAATTGCTTTTAATTAAAAACCCAAAGCTTGATTAATAAGGACCAAAGAAATAAGATACACAAATACAGTATATACAAACCATATAATATAGTCACTAAAAAGAAAAGAAATAGATCTAATTATGTTGCTGTAAAAAGATTTCCAACAATCTGAGTAACATAGCAATATATAAATTAATACAATATGATATTTTATTTTAAAATTTTAAAACATTGATGCATATTAATTTTCTGAATCATACATAAGAAATAATTAACATTACTCATCTGTGGGAAGAGAGGTTTATTCAGGGAAATAGCTGGTTAGCAGATCTTTATTTTCCATTTTGTAGACTTCTATGGTTTCATGGTGACTGCGATTAAAATTTTCTCAAATCAGTAAATGAACTAAGGATAACCAAGATCTTTACCATAATCAGTAGTCCAATTTCAGACTAGAGACATCTATTCTCCATTTATTTTACTCTCGTTGTGACTCCGTATAAATTTGTAATGTTCTTTAACCCATGAGCATAGGTTTAATAGAGGGTAAATACAGAATAAAATCTAATTTCTATAATATGCCAAAATATAAGAATTTGGAGCATACAGTCTTTGAACTTGGGTGTTCCTCAAATTGTCTACACGTTAATTCAGAAAATCTGATGTATGCTCAGAAAGATTCCCCTTTTGATGTTTTTCAACTCCTGTGTTCCCCTACTTTTACCTCTGGGCTGAGCAGTTCCTAACAACAACGAAGTTCAATCACAAGTGTTTTCCTGTGTCTCTCCCAAAGCTGCCATTCTTGTAACGACGAGAGTAGTGTTAGGTACCATACTAGTGAGGAAAGTTGATCTGTCCCCATTACGTACTGTCACCTAAGACCAGAAACAGCACTACTCGGGAAACTTTCACAAAATCGCTTGAGGGAAAAATACAGGCACTTATCATTTCTGACATCTTGTCTGTAGCGGCTCACATCAACCTCCCATACCTCTGAGTGAGTAAGTAAGCAATGCTTTACAGTTACAGGACATACCTTCGGAAAAGCACTGCCAATTAGATGGTCCTCATTTCCATTTTACCCTCTGGGGTACTTTGCCATCTAGAACATTTGCTTCTTGTTTAAGTAATTAAAGATTTCTCTTGGGTGGTTTTTCCAGTACAAGGCAATTCTCAGTATAGTGTATATAAGCCTCACATATATGGAAGCGGCTTTATCATTAAGATTTTCCAACTGAGATTTTTTTTTTCCCCAGCCAAAATTTAACTAAGATCAGCAGGATCAGCAGGTCCAGGTACCCAGAATGTGCCCCATTCAATCAGGTTCTGAAGGAAAAAAAAAGTCTTCTCAACCCTTGGCATTAGAATAAAAGCTTAGTACCTTAATCACGTTTGTAGATAGTCTATTGACTATCTTTCCAAAACTCGCTGAAGCAAACGTGGCCTTTGCACTGTTTAACTTATAAATATTTCAAACATTTATTGCTATATAATTAACATATCTTGTATTTAAAGTGAATATGACCTTTGCCCCACTATGTTTTCTGGCTCAATTTCCTTGGTCTACAGAAATAAATGCCCTTAATTTTTTTTTTAAATCAGGTTAGTAATTTTTTAAAATCAGGTTAGTTATGGAACTCATAGCTTACATTAATAGTATCAGTTTTTGACAGATTCCTTTAGTTTTCAATCCTAGGAGATAAGGCCAAAAAAAAAAAAAGGAAAGAAAAAAAACACCTATTAGTGTTCACAGTCTCTTACCCAGCCTGCTGGCCTACTAGGTCTCAGGATATTTTTGTCTTGCCTGCTCTCCTGAGACTCTAATGCTTGTAAAAACCATAAGAAAAAATCAGAATTGAAAAAAAAAAACAGAAAAGTTACATTGCTCTTCATAATTGAAATTTGACAGAGTATGCCGGAGTCCAGCTCTAACAGGTCCAGGGTTCCCCTGAAGGATGGACGGTTTTTGCAAGAGAGAGTGAGAGAGCCTCAAGTTTCTTTCTGATCACCAGGCATCTCTGGCAGGCATCTCTACCCTGTCTGGTTCTGAAGCTTTATTTGTGGGAAAAGGTACAAGGACCAGAAAGAGCAGTAAATGACTTCTCATAGATAATTTTTACAATTTTCCAGGACATGGGTTCTGCAGAAGTTACAATTCTAGTAGTAATGATTGTCATAAAAAACTTAGCTACAGACACTCATGTTGTCATAGGTACTTTTTATAAAACCTCAGGTCTAGCCTTAAGGAAGCAACCTTTAACTAAGAAGCAAACAGCATTATTTAGTAAAGATCAGTTTTTTATGAGTAAGAGTCATTAGGCTGCTTATAACTGTAAGAGAAAGTTCCCAGAAAAACAGGATTCTCAGGAGACATAATGCCTGCTCTCACAGTCCCAAAGATGATTGATACATTTTATTGCAATAGTGACTTTTACAAAGGCATACAGGCCCAGAAGGTAGTCAGTTATCAGTTAATTGCTTAGGCAAAAATTACATTTTGCATTAGGGTGTATCTAGTTTACTCATCTTTTCCCTGACCAGGTACAATCACACCTCAGGGACAGGGCAGGAGGACAGGCTGCTCCTGACACTAATCAACAAAGCACTCTGAGGTTTGGTGCCCAAGAAGAAATGAAAGTTTCAAGAGCGTAGATTTTGGGAGCTGTCTGGGGGCAAGAGACCGTGCAAACTTGCTGTACCCTCACCAGGAATTTTCACTTTACTGGTAAGTTCAGATAGTTCCCAACAAGAGTAGCTTTTGAAAAGGGGTACAAAAAGCAACATATAATTAAAGAGAAAGAAAGAAAAGAGTTTAATGAAATAGTTTATGCAGGGGCTTATCTTGATAAATAAGATTGTGAAGCAAGCCCATGATGAAGACTTTTAGGTCATTTATGCTTCCTGTGATACATGTTTAAAAGACTTCCAAACAATTTAAATTCCACTTAAGTCTGTATTTTTTCATAGTAGCATTGCATCTATTACTCGAATATATCTTATTTAATTGATTCAGTATTAATGCATATCTATTTTGTTACTAATCTTTGATATTGCAAAGAGTAAGTATTATGTATATATAATTTTTGTGTTCTTATATTTATAGAAAAATGCATAGAAGTAACATTGCTAGGTCAGAGGAGTCATTGATTTCAATTTGTTTTTAAGGTTTATTTTTGAGAGAGAGAGCAGAAGCAGGAGAAGGACAAAGGGAGTGGGGGACAGAGGATCCAAAGCAGGCTCCATGCTTACACAGGCGTGTGACTTAAACACACGAACCTTAAGATCATGACCTGAGCCAAAGTCAGACCAGACGTTCAGCCGACTGAGCCACCCAGGTGCCCCTCATTTCAATTTTGATAGAAAGTGCCAAATTGTTCTGTCTAGGAACAATTTATATGACTACCAATAATATATAAGAATGTCCGTGACCCTCCACCAATTTCATCAATAGAAAATACTTTCCATTCAAGGGTTATATCAATATGATGGGTAACAAATTTTTTTTCATAAAGGCTGAATTTTCATTTCTTTTATTATAATTAAGGATTAATATAAAATTATATCAGAAATTCATCTCTTTTCTTTCATGTGAAATGTCTGCTCATATCTTCTAAGTACTTTTCAATGAGGCTGTTGGTATTCTTATAATTTTAACTACTCCCTAAAATTTAACCTAAAGAATTAAGAAACTGTTTTCTATAAGAAAATTAATAGACCTTATGAAAATAGATACAAACTTTCTAATGAAAATGCTAACAAAGCAAATTCAACTGCATTTTTAAAAGGTCATTACATAGTATGACCCTGACATTTGTCATAGTAATGCAATGCTG
The DNA here is from genome assembly GCF_006229205.1 of Suricata suricatta. Taxonomy (NCBI): domain Eukaryota; kingdom Metazoa; phylum Chordata; class Mammalia; order Carnivora; family Herpestidae; genus Suricata; species Suricata suricatta. The sequence goes on from NC_043700.1 coordinate 67,415,658, forward strand.
GTACAACATAAGAAAGTCAATCAATGTAATATACCACATGAATAAAATTAAGAGAAAAGAAACCCACATGCTCATTTCAATTGGCAGAGACAAGGATACCTGTCTACACCAATACTATTCAACATTGTCTGGAACTTCTAGGCAAAGCAGATAGGCAAGAAAAAGAAAGACAAAAAAATCATCCAAATTGGAAAAGAGGTAAAACAATCTCTATTCAAAGATGACATGAATATATGTATCATATATAGATACCTAAAGAACCCACACAAAAACTATCAAAGCTAATAGAAAAATTCAGAAAATTTGCAGGATACAAGATTGACACACATTTCTGGTGTGCTTCTGTACACCAGAAATAAACATTTAAAAGGAAATGAATAAAATAAATCTATTTATAATAACATCCAAAAAAACAAATTGCCTGGGAATAAATTAAATCAAAGAAGTAAAAGACACTCAAAACTACAAAACATTTTTGGAAGAAATTAAATAAATTCTAAATAAATGGAAAGACATGAGGGCAATATTCCCAAAGAAATCCATACATTTATTGAAAACCCTATCTTTTTTTTGTGGCAGAAATGGAAAAGGCCAATCCTCAAATTCATAGGGACTTTGCAGAAAGCTTCAAATAGCCAAAACAATATTGCAAAAAAAGAACAAACATGAAAAACTCACATGTCTCCCTTTCAAAACTTACTGCAATTCTATAGTAGTCAAAGCATTGTAGGACCAACATAAGAACAGACATATAGACTACTGGAATAGAATTGAGAGTCCAGAAATAAACCTATTTATCTGTAGCCACATGCTTTGACAAGAAATCCAAGATTATTAAATAGAGAAAGAAGAGTCACAATTCAACAAATGAAGTGGGGGACACTGGATATCTATAGGCAAACAAATAAAACTGTCTGCCTACCATATACTATACACAAAAGTTAACTCAAAATAGATATCCAGCTTCACGTCCCCGGGGAAGATACCTTGCTGGTGGCACCACTCCACACTGGACAGGAGCTGTCAGAAAGTGTGGGGCACGTCGTTGACCATGCGGCCATGGTGTGTGCAGGCCTCATCCAGCTGGTCTCTGCTCACCTGGCGGGAGACGAGGGCAACCCTTGTGATGGCGTCCACCACCTCCATGGATGCGATGACGTCCAGCTGATGGGAAGTCTTCAGCTTCTCAGCCTCATAACAAAGGCCCTGGAGGCCAGCAGGGTCCTGCTGGGTCTTGCGGACATATTGGATGTCCCACATCCCCGGCTTCAGGGCGGTCCGGCATCCTGGAGATGCTGCCCTCTGCATGGAGAAGCTGCCCTCCCCTTGTGTCTTGGAGGGCATATCGATATGGGTCTCCCCATTGTCTGAGACAATGGGTAATAGCCCTGAAAGCATGATTGCCTCTTCTAACTACGCTAATATGCTAACCCCTGCTCCCACCCACCCACAATACTAACCAGACTAACTACTGCTAATACTAACCAGACTAATTATGTTATACTAACAATACTATGCTAACTCTACCAATGAGATAAATGATACTAACTATACTAAGACGCTAATAGGAAAGAAAGAAATAAAAAAAAAAAACACAAAGAAAATGAAGGGAAAAAAATAAAGAAAAATGGGGAAAATGAGAAACTAAAAAAGGGGGGAAAAAAGAAAAAGGAAAAAAAAAGAAAATGGAGATAAAATAAGTAGAGAAAAGGAGGAAAATGAAAATGAAAAAAAAATATATGAACCAAACGACCAAAAGAGAAACAAAAAGCAAGCTAGCTAGGGTCAGGCCAACAGGTCACCAAGGCTTCCTGTGCTATAGAGACCAAACACCCGGCCGGGCCGTGGTCTTATATAGGCAGGTTCTGGAGCTCCATCACAATGATGCTCTGTGAGGTCAGAGCAGGCAACGGGCCCATCCGCAACCACAGCATCTCCTCCCTTGTTGTACCCAAGACCTCTTTACTCAAAATAAATAAATATAATTAAATCATTCAATCAAAAAAATATCTATCTAAATATAAGAACTAAAATAATAAAACTCTTAGAAAAACAAATAGCAGTAAATTTTCCTGACTTTTGATTTGGTAGTGAGTTATCAGGAAAGTGAAAAAGAAAACCTATTGAAAGGAAGAAATACTTGCAAAAAGTTTACCTGATAAGGGTCTGTCTAGTATCCACAATATATGAAGAACTCTTACATCTCAATAAGAAAATGGCAGCCTGATTCTTAAATAGCCAAAATAGACAATAGAATAATCAAAAGGGATTCTAATAGACATTTCTCAAAAAAATACACAAAGGACCAAAAGTATATGTAAAGGTGTTCAGCATTATTAGTCATTATGGAAATGGAAATCAAAACCACAATGCAGTGCCACTCATACTAGGATGCCTAGAAGCTAATAAATGGAAAGTTACAAGTCTTGGAAAGGATGTAAATAGATTAGAAACCTCATAACTGCTGGTGGGAATGTAAAATGGTTCAGTCGTGGTGGAAAGCAGTTTGGAAATTCCTCAAAAAACTTAAAAACAGATTACTGTTTGACCCAACAATTGCATTCTTAGATATATATGCCAAAAATTAAAAATAGGTATTTAAAACAATATATGTACACACATGTTTATAGAAGCACTATTCACAATAACTAGAAGGTGGAAGCAACTCAAATGTGTATCAATGAATTAGTAGATTAATAATAGTATATACAAACAATGGTATATTACTCGCTCATGAAAAGGAATGAAACATTAATGTATGCTACATTGTGATGAACCTTGAAAACGTTATGTAAGTGAAAGAAGCCAAACACAAAATCCAGCCAGACACAGTCAATATTCTATGATGCCACTAATATGAAATATCCGCAATAGGTAAAACCATAGAAACATCACAGATTTGTGGTTACCAGAGAATGGGAGCAGGGAGGATGGGGAGGAATTTAATGAGTGTAGAATCATTTTGAAGTGATGAAAATGTTTTGGAAATAAATAGAGGTGGTAGTTACACATTTTTATGAATGCACTGAATTGTTGACTTCAAAATGGTTATATATTTTGGGGCGCCTGGGTGGCTCAGTTGGTTAAGCATCTGACTTAGGCTCAGATCATGATCTCCCAGTTGGTGAGTTCAAGCCCCACATCAGGCTCTGTGCTGACAGCTCAGAGCCTGGAGCCTGCTTCAGATTCTGTGTCTCCGTCTCTCTCTGTCCTTCCTCTGCCTCCACTCTGTCTCTCTCTTTCTCAAAAATAAATAAAGATTTTAAAAATTTTACTGGTTACATATTTTATGTAAATTTTGTCTCAATAAAAAAAAAGACTCATGATTAAAGTTCCTTCTTATAAGTATAGTAAGTAAAAACTTTTTTCTTGCTTAATCTGGCCCTAAAAAGTGCTTTTTCCTAATAAGATCTATCCCTCTACATTTATGGAATTTTGATACAATTTCATTTTTAAGAGTTCATTATATTGGTCTGAGACTAGCAATAATCTTGGCAAAAAAAAAAAAAAAGAAAGAAAAGAAAAAGAAGAAGGAAAAAACTTCACATATGCAAGTGTTAAGACTTCTTTTTCCTTCCCTCTGTTCCTCCATTAGATAATAATGAGTTGGCTGGAAAAGAAAGAAAAGTTCTAAGAATGCAAACTAAATGCTTTTTAGCTTGCTGTCACTTTGGCAGGTCTTTCTTATGATATTTCTGTTTCCCTTTCCAATAAAGGCCTTAGTTTAATTTGCTGAAAGGAAGAAAAGCCATAAAGCATTGCCTTTATTCAAAGATCTTTAAACAAACATCTTTCAATAATAATTTTAAAATCACAAAAACAACTAAAACAATAAATGATTTGTTTTCTTTGCCAATTTGGGAGAGTGAAAATGCATACAAAGATAGACCAAACTGTTAGAACATGCACCTTTTGCTTCATAATGACCAAATCTCAATGACCAGCAAGAATAATCAACTTGAAATCTGCAATTATTTTATTTTGATTTCTTTTTATTTGTGGCAGATCCAGCAATCTCTCAAAGAACAAGGATAAAGAGTAATTTGCCCTTGGTAGTTTACTATTCTTATCACTGAGGGATCTCCCATGCACTTGACCTGCATTAATTCAACTTCACAACACGAATTTTGATGTACTTTCAAGGATAATGGTTTTCTCAACAGAGGAATTCTTGGCATAGTTATCAATTGTCTTCCTGATTAATTGCAAAAAGTGGAAGCTGGCTTACCTAAGAGATTCTGTCCTGCTAACAGACCAGATTTTGGCAGATTAATATGATGGCATCCAGACTAGATTTTCAAAAACTGCATGCTATCCAACTCTCTCTGGGCTCTCCTAGCAACCATTTTCCCCCTATTTATCTATTTTTTTAATTTTCTTTTAATCTTTATTTATTTTTGAGAGAGAGAGAAAGACAGAGTGAGAGTGGGAGAAGAATAGAGAGAGAGAGGAAGGGAGACACAGAATCTGAAACAGGCCCCAGGCTCTGAGCAGTCAGCACAGTGCCCGACGCTGGGCTTGCACTCACGAACCCCAAGATCAAGACCTGAGCCATAGTAGGTAGCCCAACTGAGCCACTCAAGCACCACTTCTCCACTTATTAATGTTGCCATCTCGAGCTTAAAATATCAGGTGTTGCAAACAGTTTACTCAAACCTCCCTGCTTCTCACTTTCCTAAAACACTCTCACCTTTTCTTGTACCAGTTCCCATGCTAATCTACAATGAGTAGGAAGATCTGTGATCTTTGAACCTGAATTCCCTTTGCAACATATGCCTCTAATTTTTACATCTTGGTCTTTCTTCAGCCTCTCTTAAAGTGTTCACCCTAAGAAACTTCCTTACAAATATATTACCTTGGATCTTATCCTATCTCTCTATCTCTCTGGTCCTTATTTAATAAGATTTTTATTACAAAAGGTAAACATATGGGTTACTTCCTCTCTCTTTCTGTCTCTTCCCCATGCTCTCTCTCTTCTCTCTCTTTCAAAGAAAGAAAAACAGAAAGACAGAAAGGAAGGAAGGAAGGAAGGAAGGAAAGAACGTGAAATAAAAGTGAAATATAGTAAACTATATTTCTTTGAAACTCATCAAATTAAAAAGCAAATTCTACCTAAAATATTATTTTTACTGTACCTCATTCTTTTATGTTATGAAGTCTTCTAATGTTATTTTTAAGAAATTGTTTATTTTTTTGGCCTCAAATTATCCAAACCAAAATTTCCTTAGTCAGGATGAGCAGATTTTCTCAGATACTCTCTCTTTCCACTTGGACAGTTTTAGAAAACTCTTTTAAAATGAGAAGTAGAGAAATTATTTCACCAAAAGAAAAATTAAAAGACCAGAGGCTAGACCCAAAACTAGGAGGGGAATAGATTGGGAAAATGGAGTTGCTCAGCTTTGTCTCTCTTGTGAGGTTAGACACCTGCTGTAGAAAGGGTCCTGCTGCTTTAGTCCATCTACAGGAACCAATAGTCCAAGCTCCCTATCCTGGAGACCATTCCTGTAGGGCCACCACGTGATCCAGGGACACATGTTCTGCCTAATTTAGTTTAATAATTTCTTCTCATTTCAAAGATAACTCTGTGAGCTTGTAGAAAGAAAGAAAAAAAATTATTGTGGGTTGCTGCTTATTATCGACTTGTGTCTCAAGGCTCTCTGTTATTTCACGGGTCTACTCCAATTAAAAGCGATTCACAAGATTGGCCTGTCCATCTTCTAGCTTCTCACTCTAGCTTTTACCACAGCAATATATGTGTCATGTCTGAAACTACATTTATGCTTCTCTAGCACTGTTGATAGGGTTAAAAACTGGAACAATATAGTGGACAACTGGTAATATTTATTATACTTTAAAATGCAATTTGCCTTGACTCATTGATTTGACTTCTAAATATATTTACATAGTATCCTACAAACATATAGATGCAACTTTTTTCTCATCCTAATATTGTTCGTATGGGAAAATCTCAGAAATAGCTAAGTGTTTGTCAGTGGGATAAAGATTGCTTAATTAGAACGTATCCATAGAAAAGAATACTAAGCAGTTGTTAAAGGACACAATGTGAAAGACAAAAAAATATAACTATTATTTACTGTTAAACATTTTTAAGAGATTCAAAAAACACTGAAAAAATGATATATGTATAAATACACAAGACATGGTATATATACTCATAAAAACATTGAAAATTTCTGAAAGGCAAACTCAAAACTGGCCACAAATTGGGAATGAGTCATGGATAGGAAAGTGTGGGAGCATTTGCTCTTAAAATCCTATAGTTCTGGGCTGCCTGGGTGGCTCAGTCAGATAAACGTCCGACTTCAGCTCCGGTCATGATTTGCGGTCCATGAGTTTGAGTCCCACATTGAGTTCTGTGCAGACAGCTCAGAGCCTGGAGCTTGTTTCAGATTCTGTGTCTCCCTCTCTCTGCTCCTCCTCCACTCATGCTTTATCTCTCTGTCTCTCAAAAATAAACATTAAATTTTTTAAAATTATATTGTTCTATTTTCTATGATTTTTCTTTGCTTTTATAAACTTGTCAAAAAAGAAGAATATCTAGAGGTTAGTGTTGATTGTTCCAACTAGACTACTGTCCTTACAGTTTCCTTTGGTCAGTTATTGTCCTGCTCAGCTCCATAAGTTCACCTCGTGTGTTCCCCTTCCTTAGATGTCCTTGCTCTGCCCACACTCTAGTCAAAACTTTTTACAAAATTCAGCTTACATCTCACATCTCCTATACACTTTTCTCTAGTGAAAAACTGCCCTCCAGGAGCTATTTAATCTAAACACCCCATCCAGGATACATAACATAGACCTTATCCTAATAATATGATATGTATTGCTCACTATCACATCTTAGTTTGCCACAGGGTAGTAATTTTCCTTAGAAGAATGCCTGGATCAGCAACTTCAGTTGCCTCACACCCTGTGTAGAGTGGGTGCCCAGTAAATGTTTATGAATTCATACTTTAGGAAGTAAAATTTCTTTGACGTTTCAAGTACTTCTGTATTTCTAAGGTTCACTCTGTTGCCAGCATTTACCCTCAGACAAAAGGATGATCACTTCTCTTTCTAACATTATTTTCTCTGTTCAAAAGTGGAGGCTAAACTAGTAATTAGCTTCAAAAATTTAAGTCAATTTAATAATAATGTTCATGATATACTAATTCTTCTTTTAGCCATTTCCCCCATCTCTACACATTAAATGTACTATTAATAGAACTCATAGTATGTCTTTTCATGCTTTAAAAGGGTTTTACCCTGGTCTGAGCATTGAAGTTATTTCTTCTAGCAGTTTAAAAACTTTTCTCCTTTTTTTCCTGGTCCTCTCATCTTTTTTCCTTAAAGCCAGTATGATGGCCTCCTAAAGTGCTGCTGTGTTTATTCCAACAGTCACACAAAAACACTCAACAAGATAAAAGAAAACACATCATGTGAAACCTTAAGTTTAAAGAGTATGTCCGGGCACTCACAAAAGAAATACCCTTCCCAATGGGAAAAACACATTTATTATCTTCTTTCTAAGGCTTTGTCCCTAATGTAACTTAGAGTTTGGGCCATAGCAGTTATTCCTGTTACCATTCTGAGTCATGGCATTGCCATAAATCCTAATATATAACCAGGCCTGTGGAAATCTAAGGAGCCTATTTATTTGGGCCTAATATTCTCATATTTTCCTCCATGTATTCGGTTTTCATTGAAGGTATTTGGAGTCAATGGAAATACATACACACATTCAAAATAGAAAGACTTAAAGACTGAGCCTCTATCCATTGTAATGGAGCTAGGAACAATTATTGAAGCATGATGTTTACCAATCCATCATAACTGTTTTGCACAATTATTCCTTTGGGCTAGCACACAAAAAATATATACACAAGTTTCATAAGATTTATCAAGTAATAGAGTCAAACAAATTAAAATTTTTACCAACTAATACCATTCTCTCATCAAAATATATTAAATATATAATCTCAGAGTAAAATATAAATGCTTATGTCGAATAAATTTAACTTTAGAAAAAACTGTTTTATATTTTTGCATTAGGCCACAGACTGGTGAGCACTTCAACAGTGGTTAGCAGATCAAGATTTTAAAAACCTCTGATCTGGATCAACTCTTGCCAATAAGGAAATAAACCCAGCACTTATGAAGAACTTACTCCCAAAAGGTCATGGGATTTGTTAATGATCTGTTAAGGAATTAAACTTGGATTTCCTTTGTCAGAGGCAAAAGCACTAGCATGCATGCTAATGTCTTTTAATGTTAAGGCTCAATTTATCTTTTTCATTAATAAAAGTACTCTTTTAATGGTTAAGTAATTTTGATAGTTAAATGAATTTCCAGAGGTTGATTTTATTTCCAGAAAACCTGTGATTAAGGCTAGTGTCGCAACAAAAGATTTTGCCTTGTCAGGCAGTAAAAATCCTGTTGGCTTTTGAAATGATGAAGGTCATTTACCCTCTCTATACCTCGTGTAGCTATGACCAACACGTATTTATAAATGTCTGGAGAGACCTTCTTTTGTCATCTATCTAAACGTCACTTGGGAAAATTCTTATCATCTAAAATCAAAAGAATGGGTCACGCATCCTGTGGCTATATAATTTGTTATCACGATCCACGATACCTTGAGAGTGAAAGTGCTATTAATAATATCCCAGAATAACAGGGCAAACAGAATGATCCCACATAAACTGGGACTTAACATCACCTTAATAGCATTTTCCATGGAGTTTTCAAATTAAAATCCACATTTAAGAAAATAAATCATACTATATATTTCTGTGTCATGGGTTTGGTAAAAAGATGAGTTTATCAATAAATCACTTGACAATATGTATGATAATGGTCACTGCGGTTCTTACAATGTTCAAAAATAAAACACAAGAAATAATTTTTAAAAAATTTTTACAGTTTATTTATTTATTTTTAGAGAGAGAGAGAGGGAGAGATACCGGAGCAGTGCAGGGGCAGAGGGAAAGAGGGAGAGAGAGAATCCCAAGCAAGCTCTGTGCTGTCAGCACAGGGTCCAATGTGGGGCTTGACCTCATGAACTGTGAGATCATGACCTGAACTGAAACCAAGAGTCATATGATTAACTCCCTGAGTCATGCAGGAGCCCCATAAATAATCTTTTAAAAATTATTTTATTTACTCTATTGAGGTTGTTGGCTCATGTATGTTTTTCATAAATTCAAAGAAAAAGGTATCATTTTCACAGCATACTTTATTCAAAATTTTGTACATTAACCCATCTGATGTGTTATGTTCATATATATTTTAAAACCCTAGGCAATATGTTATTTTCTACAATGATATGTGAAATGATATAATAATGAAGTCATCACATGACACAGTGTCTTTTCCAAGGCATGTGGAAGATTAGATGAGAATAAAAAGAGATGAAAGAAGATATTGACCTAAAAACTTACATTATCATCCTTGAAGACATTTTTAAAAGAGTATAACGTTAAGAATAAAAATATTTATAAACTTAGAATTTAATGAATCCAGTAAAATACTAACTTTTGTCAGTATACTTCAATGCCTCTCTTCTCTGGAGTTGAAAAACTTAGTCACAACTTTGATATTTCTGGCTGTAACATAATTTGCAAAAAGAGTGACTACACAGGTATTTGCCTTGAGTTAAATAGTCCCAGGACCTCCTACACTTGGTATTGCATGTACCATGAAAAGCATAGAGAGAATTGGGTGACTTATTTTCATTTTTATTTTCCCTTTCTATTTTCCTTCCCTTAAATTAGGCAGTCAGGTTCTCATAGGCTACTTGGAGGCCAGCATAGAGGAAGCCAGGGCCAGCGATTTGGAAAGTCAAAGACCTGTCCTGGCAGCATCCACAAGAAGCTAGATCAAAATAGACAGGCTGAAGATGGTGGATGTCATGACAGGAATCCCTTGGCCAAATTAGAAGAAAAAGCTTGAAAACTTCCTTCCCACCCCAAGGAGTAATATTCCTCCTGCTACTTAACAACTGTTGATTAAGAAGATAGAAATCCAACCTCTCTATTTATATTGATTATTATTTTTTATGTTTTTATTTTATTTTTGAGAGAGAGAACATAAACAGGGAAGGGGCAGAGAGAAAAGGAGACACAGAATCCAAAGCGTTGGCACAAAGCCTACCACGGGGCTTGAACTCATCAACGGTGAGATTATGACCTGAGCAGAGGTTGGACACCCAATGGACTGAATCACCCAGGTGCTACCCCTCTCTCTTGTGCACTATCATATCTCAAGTGTGTGCTTTTCACTGTAATAAACTTTCTACTTGTATTGCTCATCCACTGTGTTGCATTTGTGTCCTTCAGTTCTTTCTCAAGACAAGATAAAGAATCCTTAGCTACTCCTTTTGGACAGGCTGGGTTGAGACCTCACGACCTGAGGTATCACCAGTTCAGCAACCCTTCCTCCCTCCCTTCTTTTTTCCTTCCTTCCTTTCTTCCTTCCTTCCTAGTTTTCTTTTTTAACTAAAATCATTCCCATGGAAAATTACTATATAAACAATAATTTCTGTGAAATTGTCATGTCTTCAGTGTAAGAGGCAGTTTTCAGAACACTTGCTTGAGATTCTAGTCACATACTGTGGGATCCCAATATTTGATGAAATTTCCTACTGGCAAATCACAACTGAGGTTTAAAATGTGATTCTGAGACTCTGTATAATGAATTTGGAATGTCAATTTGATGAGTCTTTCTGTCATACACCACATGAATTTTTAAATTTCCCTTTAGAAACAGAAAAAAAACCCCAGCATCTTCAATCCTAGTGCTAAATATCAGAAACTGACACAGACATGATTCATTATGTTTAACAAATACATTATGATTTGAAGCGACTGTCACCACTAAGCATGCAGTGATCCCAAATACTTAAAAGCTTAACAAAACCTGAACGCTGCCCACACCAAATTAGCATCTCACATAATCAGACAAGAAATTGCTATTTAAAATCATATTGCTTGGGGCGCCTGGGTGGCCCAATCATTTGAGCTTCTGGCTTCAGGTCAGGCCATGATCTCAGGGTTCCAGGTTCGAGCCTGGCATTGGGCTCTGTGCTGACAGCTAGCTCAAAGCCTGGAGCCTGTCTTCAGATTCTGTGTCTCCCTCTCTCTCTGGCCCTCCCCTGATCATGCTGACTCTCTCTCTTTCTCAAAAATAAATAAAACAGAAAATAATAATAATATAAAATCATTGCTATTTATTATTTAATAAACACAGGATTTATAGTTCATGAGAAAATATAGATTACTATAACATCATGTTAGGATAAGTGGTTAACCATTTGGAGAAGAAAAATGTTAGAATTACATTATGATTGTATATAAAAAATTCAAAGCATTAAGAAAAGTCTACATGAATAGGTGATGATGGAAATTTGGGTTGTGAAAGGTCTTTCTAAATATGATTACTAAATCAAAAAATATAAATTATTCAATAGAAGGTAATCCTTTTTCGTTTTTTTAAAGTTTATTTATTTATTGAGAGAGAGAGAGAGGTAGGGAGGGAGAGAATGAGCAAGGGAGGTTCAGAGAGGAAGGGAGAGAGACAATCCCAAGCAAGCTTCATGCTGAGGTGGGGTTCAAAATCACCAACTATGAAATCATGACCTGAGGAGAAATCAAGAATCACATGCTTAACTTACTGAGCCAATCAGGCATCCCTGATTCTTTCTCATGTTAATCATTAGAAAAAACATATTCCCATATGTGGGGGTATATGTGTATGTGTGTGTATATATATAACATATATAAAACCATCAGAATCACCAATCCCAATGTCAGTTTGCAAAGCAAGAAACATGTGTATGTTGTATTTATGATGCATAAAACCACAGAAACTCTGCCCCTCTAAAATACATATGTGTAATATAATACATTTACATGTACATATTATATATGTATTACATACAAATATATTTTTAAACCTATAAATTAAGTTTCTAATTTCCTCGGAAAACCTTTTCACTATTTCCTTTTTATTTCCTCCCTCTCATTATAATCTAGAATGTGGGAACTAAATCATGCATATCTTTAAATTGCATACTTTCAAAATAGGACTTGGATTTTGAAAAAATTTATGACCTATGGAAATATTGTAATGAATTCCTATATACCCTTTGGGATAGGCAGGATAATGCCCACAGTCCCAGATGTTTACACATTAATTTCCATAACCTGTAAATATGTTACCTTACATGGTAAAAGGGATGATGTAGATTAGTTAACATGAAGCTCTTGAGATGGGGAGATTATCCTGGGTCACCTGGATAGCCCAATGTAATCACAAAGGTGCCCATAAGAGGAAGACAGGAGGGTCAACCCCAGAGAGAGATTTGAAGATGATATCATTGACTCTGAAGATGGAGAAAGAGACTATCAGCCCAGGAAAGCAAGTGGCCTCTAGAAATTAGAAATGGTGGGAGAATAGATATCCCTCAGAGCCTCCAAAAGGAATGCAGCTTTGTTAACACATGATGGTTAAAAAATTACCATTTTTTGATTTCATTTAATTTTAGTTGGTATTCTCACTATAAAGCAATTTGCTTAATTGTAAAAAATAAATAAATAAAGATATAAATTGCAATTCCAGTTCTTAGTAGAAAGTAGTTTCCCCCACCAATAAGGGATTCTCTGACACCATCTAGATGTCCTACAATTCAACTCAATTCTGACACTAACTGGAGACAGCATCATATTCCAAAGGTTGAGGGCTCAGTCCCATAAGATTCTCCTCAATCCCCTCAACGTCAGACCATGAGATCATGACCTGAGCTGAAGCCGGATGCGTAACCAACTGAGCCAACCAGGCAGCCCTGCTGAATCCCCTCAACCTCAGACCCTAATTGTAAAACCATATTATCATCTGTATTTCTGACGAACTGGCTATAGATTAGAGATTCCCACACCCTTCTTCTCAGGTTCGACTATTTTCTTAGAACAGCTCACGGAACTCAGAGAAACATTTTACTTACTAGATCATGAGTGTATTATAAAGGGGTAAAACCCAAGAAAAAACAGAGAAAAGACTTGCATAAAGAAATGGGGAAAGGGCATGGAGATTTTATGTCATCTCCACAGATGCCACTGTCCTCAAAATTCCCAGAAACTCTCCTAACTGATCCTTCTGGGTTTTCATGGAGGTTTTATTAGATGGTCACAATTGATGAAATCATTGGCCATTGTCAGTCTATTCAACTTTCATCCCTTCTTTCTTTTCTGAAAGCCAAGGAGTGGACTGACCATTTCAACACTCCAATCACAGGATTTTTCATCCTGGCAATTAAATTCCCCCCTTAGGTGACCAAACTACAATACATTAACATAACAAAAGACCTGATCTCCCCCAGCAGGTAGGAAATTCCAAGGGTTTCAGAGACTCTGGACAAGAAATGGGACTGAGACCAAATATATATTATCATATAAAGTGATAGTATTTCTACAGATTTTTGAACATTTATAGATTTTTATAGTGTTAGATTTTATAGTCTGTCATTCGTTTTATGCTCAGATTTCCTTAGACTTGGCCAAAGGAAGCCTGTCAAGTTGGTCCCTGTACCATCTTGAAGTCTTCCTCTGTATTTAAGTTCTTCCCCATTTTCTGACACAACAGAATGTTGTAGGTTCAATTTGTGCTTTTTCTGTTATGGCCCTGGAATCAGACATCTCTGATAGGTTACTTTATTTTATTTTAATGGTTTTGGGTGTGGAATGTCATTTAGCAAAAAAGATCTGGATTAGTAGGTGTGCTCATTCTCATTAGCCAGGTGTTATTTCTAAGCCCTTTTAGAGGTCAGGGTTAGGAAACAGAGGGCTTTTTTTTTTTTTTTCCTATTAAGGCCTTTTCTATTGAGATGATTGTATTTATCTTTTATAATCTGTTAAATGTAGTGTATAATATTTTCAAATTTTCTGATATATACCTGCTTTTACATCCTGGATCAAAGCCAATCTGACCATTACACATTGGTTTATTTAGATACTACTGATTTTTTGGCTAACATTAAGAGTAAACATTTTTGTGTCAGTATTTGTGAATCTGAACTGTTTTGTGCTATCCTTTACAGTCCTTGTGTGTTGACATATAAAGCAATGCTAGAAGCATTTTACAAATTAGGAAAGGTTCTTTATTGTTCTAGTCTTTGAGAGACTTTCTATTAAAATGAAATTATCTTTTTTAAAGTAGTTTATTGTCAAAATAGTTTCCATACAACACTCAGTGCTCTTTCCCACAAGTGCCCTCCTCCATCACCACCACCTCTTTTCCCCCCTCCCCCTTCTCCTTCAACTCTCAGTTCGTTTTCAGTATTCAATAGTCTCTCACGTTTTGCGTCCCTCTCTCTCCCCAACTCTCTTTCCCTCTTCCTCTCCCCATGGTCCTCCATTATGTTTCTCCTGTTCTCCTGTTAGACCTATGAGTGCAAACATATGGTATCTGTCCTTCTCTGCCTGACTTATTTCACTTAGCATGACACCTTCGAGGTCCATCCACTTTCCTACAAATGGCCGTATTTCATTCTTTCTCATTGCCATGTAATACTCCATTGTATATATATAAACCACATCTTCTTGATCCACTCATCAGGTGATGGATATTTAGGCTCTTTCCATGATTTGGTTATTGTAGGAAGTGCCGCTATGAACATTGGGGTACATGTGCCCCTATGCATCAGCACTTCTGTATCCCTTGGGTGGATCCCCAGCATTGCCATTGCTGGGTCATAAGGGAATTCTATGGATAGTTTTTTGAGGAACCTCCACACTGTTTTCCAGAGTGGCTGCACCAGTTTACATTCCCACCAACAGTGTAGGAGGGCGCCCGTCTCTCCACACCCTCACCAGCATCTATAATCTCTTGATTTGTTAAAATGAAATTATCTTTTAACGGAGTATATAATAAAATTCTCTTTTTAAACCAGCTGTTTTAATTTAAGACAATTACCACCTTTAATTAAACTTTAATGGTTTTCTATTTTTTATTCTTTTGATTCAGTTTTAATTTGTTATTTTTAAAGAATGCATAATTTTGCATACATTTTCAAAAAGTTATCTATTTTACTAAACTTTTCAAAGGAAAAGGTGTGTCTTTGAGGCTCTCTTATTTTTATCTTCTATTCTATTTTATTAATATTTGTTCTTCTCTTTACTATCGACCTGTGTTTACTGATTTTATTGCTTCTTCTCAAGCCACTGAGTTGGAAGCTTAATTCTTTAACTTTTATTATTGCTTCTTTTCTATGTGATGTCAGAAATAATTTCAACTACTTCAGTCTAGATAGTGTAGTATCATGTATATCCTAATTTAAGTTCAACTCTGAGAAGAATTAAATGATTCCAATAACTAATGGGTGCCTTGCTTGTATTTATGCTTATAAAAGATACTTAAAGATATGAAATTTAATATAAAATGTTTATCACAACTAAAAAGCATACTAGAACATCATTTTGCTCTTAGACAGGTTTTATGAAAAGTTTCTATGCCTTATTGCTCTTTGAATTTGTAGCATTATTTGCTTTTAAAGTATTATTTGGTACCTCCTATTACAAAAATTGCCACATAGCAAGGTTATAAGAAAGAAACTTTTTCTACCTTTAGCTCTAAAACTTGGTATCTCCAACAACAAAAACTCATAACTGTAGATAGTCACATTGGCCAATAAAAGTTTAAAAATTAATACAAACAGTTAGACAATATACATCTAAGAATATTGAGACTTGCTTAGTACACCTGTTTCTGAGAAGGTTGTATTAAACCCCATTATTGTAGTGAATACATCTATTTTACCTTCTACTTCTATAAACTTTTTATTTACATATTTTGAAGCTGTTATTAGATGCATAAAAGCTTAATATTTTTAAGCCTTCCTATTCTTCTTATAGTTTTTATTCATGCTAATTTATTCAGATATGTTTCACCATCTTACTTTGTATTTTGTATTTGCTTTTGCTCCCCTGTATTTCTTTTCTTTACTTTTATTTTCAGCTGAGTTGATTGATTTTGTGTTTGTCTATTTCACATTTTCTGTTGTTACTGTGGTATTTACGCTTTTTATTTCTGGGCTTTAATTATATATTTTACAGATATTTTACTGAATTTTCATGTATATTTAACTTAGCCAAGTCTAAATTAGTCATCTGCTTTATATTCCTTCTTCTGACAAAATACAGCCCCAAAAAATCTTCTGATTCTGCAACTTGCTGTTTAGCTGGCTCTTAAATCAGGGCTTTTTTGTTTTTTAGAGGTTTGGTGTTTTTGTTTTTGTTTTTGTTTTCCATATATTTGTGATTCTTGATTATAAACACATGCTCTTTAGACATTTTGTATGGGAACTTTTGAAGAAAAAAAATTTTAAGAGACAGAGAGAATGTGAGTGGGGTGGAGAGAGAAGGAGAGAGAGAGAATCCCAAGCAATCTTCTCACTTAGCACAGAGCCCAATGTGGGGCTTGATTCGATGACCCTGGGATCATATTGAGCCAAAATAAAGACTGTGATGCTCCACTGACTGAGCCCCCAGATGCCCTGAAGCTAATTTTAAAGTGATTTCTTCTTTTATTTATTATTATATCTTTTTAAATCAACTCATATAAATCAAATCATTTGTATAAGAGAATGAATACTATAATGTGTTCAAACATTTCCTCCTTTATGAACATTTACGTTTCCCTAGTTTTTTACATATTACAAACAGCACTGCAAAAATAAAAAGTATGTACTATATCACTAAATATAGCACTGGTTTTAACAGATGGAGAATTACTGAACTATAATCAGAAAGAAGTAGACAATGATATCAAAATACAAGTAAACCACCAGACTTGATAATTAGCTTCATGGCTTTCAGTTATTTACTAAGACTCTTTGAACTGTCTTATGTTAATTTTAAAATTATATTTTTAAACTGTCCATGATGGCAAATCAGTTTCAATTTACCTACACAATTGCTGCCTAGGATGCCCTATTCAATGAGAGTCTGAAGTCATATTTTGCCACAGCAGGAAATGTGCTAGGAAATGAGAAAGCAGTGGCCAATGCAGTATGTATTTATCATGCAGTTCCAACCTACTATCTTATGAATATCACTTAAAGGATGGTATGAAGTCTGAATTGTTTCATGAGGATCATTTAAGGGAACTAGTAGTGTTTTGTTTTGGAAACATCATTATTTCAAATATTTTACTTGGGTTTCTCCATAAGAGGACTAAAATCAGTTGTTGGAATTGTCAGATTCTGACTTAAAAAAGGGAACGTTTTCTAGCATTGAGAGTGTTTTAATAATGAAGCCTAAGAACCTAGCTTCATAAGATGCTAGATTACCTTGAGAATGTTTTAGAAAGACGTCATGTAAGGATAATAGAAGAAATAGTATTTACTATGCGTTAGATACCTTGACAATCATTTTCAGATATGTTACAGTATAGTTGATTAGAATAAATTCTTATACATGGTAGACCCAAAATTAAGTATACCAATCACACTAAAATAAAAGAAAGACTTGATGGTCAATCTGAAGAGACTGTAGCCCTGAATTGCTTCAAACTAATCTATCCCAATGAGTAAGCCAACTTCAGTTAAGTCACATACACCTTTCAGTAAATGTTCTGTTAGAATTTCCAATGTAAAGCTTAATTTCAAAACATTGCTATACCACAAGCAGGGGTGGGGGATATGAAGTAAAACTCGTCAACCATCAGCTTCAGTACATTTCTTTTATTCTACAATTGTTTCAAGTCACTTAGTGAAAGAAACTGCACTGAAAGAAAAATACTGGGGAAAAATAATGCAAAGTGCTAAAAAGAACTTTGCAAAGTGCTAAAGTTTTGATATTTTAAAGTAAATATTATTCATATTACATAAAAACATTGGATATAATTTTTGTCACAAATACAAGGGGATCTCATCTTATGATTATTTTCTTAATACAAAATTAAGAGATTCTAAATTTCAGAAAAATATAAAAGAAACCACAAATTTTAACCTAGCCTAGAGAATTTTGACAAGATAAATAATCTTTTTACATAAACTTGAATGATTATTCTCAGGTCAAATTTTAGGAAATAGAAACTGAGTAAAAGTGTTACTCAGTCTGGAAGTATGAGGGCAGGGGCAGAAGAGTGATTAAAAAAATATTATCTTATTTCCAGCAATGTGGTAAGGTTAGAATGGAGTGATAGCTTTACTACAGTATTTTTCCAAAAACTATTTTTATCTAAGCCCTAATTGTCCTGATGATCATAATTTCTTATCATGAAGCTCACAATCACCTCATCCCTGTCTAATTTACACATAAAAAATAATCTTCTTTTGACAGTGTTTTATCTTATTGGTCCACTGATTAAAAACCAGGGTACTTCTTATTTTTGTCCTATGGAAACCAGCAGGCTGTGTATGCAGAGTGGCTATAAAAATTACTTAAATTAGAGGTGCCTGGGTGCCTCAGTTGGTTAAGCGTCTGATTCTTGGTTTCGGCTCAGGTAATAATCTCATGATTCGTGAGATTGAGCCCCTGCTCTGTCGGCAGGGAGCCTGCTTGGAATTCTCTCTCTCTTTCTGCCTTTCTCACTCAAAATAAACAAATAATTTAAAAATTTTAGATAGTAGGAAGAAAGCTTTACCTGGACAATATTATGAAGTTACGAGAGGTTATCTTTATTTTCCTTTCTTTCACTCATATTTGTCTTGTCTTTCTTTTTGTTCTTCCTTTCCTTTAATGTTTATTTACTTTTGGGAGAGACAGAGCAAGAATGCAAGAGGGGCAGAGAGAGAGGGAGACAGAGAATCTCAAGCAGGCTTAAGCCTATGAGCTGTAGGTGCAGAGTCCGATGTGGGGCTCGAATTCATGAACCATGAGATCAGGACCTGAGCTGAAGTTGGACAGTTAACCAACTGAGCCACCCAGGCACCCTTGTCTTGTCTTTGTTTTATTCTTTCCTCTTATTCCATGACATTTCAAAGCATAATAAACCCTTTCAGCTTTGTATTTCTCTTGTCTAACTGCAGTGTGATTATTAAGGAGAGAAGTTTTTAAATATTAAAAGAATGGTAATGGCTAATGTCAATTCAATGTCTTTCTTTGTCTCTCATTCCTTTGTATCAATTTGATGTGTATGTTAAAAATTTTAAGTCTCTTCTTATTCCAAATCCTATCTAGTGCTTTCCTCCACACCCCCCAATAAAGTGTACTATTTCATTTACCTTTTTTCTTCTTTACCATGAGACCAGGTTTTTTTCCTTTGTTTGCTTAGCTTTGATTTTCAATTCATGTTTAAGAGCAGACTTCTGGGTTGCCATGCCTGAGCAGCTGCATGCATTTCCTTGACCAGGACTCCTCTGAGAATCCAGACTCTGAAAGCCCCCGGGGTCTCTGCTCAGCAGTCTCTCTTGGGATAAGCAGGGGTGGGTGAACCTGTCTTTAGAAAAGTGTCCTTCAAAATACCACTTGTTTCTCTAGGGTTCTGGTATCTGCTGGCAGCAACAGTTTTCTCCGATCAATTCTTTCAGTTCCTTTAAAGAGCGGTGGTCTGGAATTGGTTTGCTTGTTGCTGGGGGAAATATTGTACTTCCTGATCTCTGTTGGCTCAGAGCTGGGGCAGCGCCAGGTCACCCGCTTTCAGGGCTTGGCTTCTTCAATGGTTCATCCATCATCTTTCCACCTTTCAGAAACTTATGGGATTATCAAATCTCCCTGCTCTCCAAGTCTTTTAATGTCCTCTTACCTGGGCATTGGGAGTGAGGAGAGGCCAGTCACCCAAGAATGTTGAATAGTAGCTATTCATATTTATATTTGTATCATATTTACAAGTATCCTCACTTTTATAAAAATGAATCGAGGAACACAGAATCTCGCTGAATCTCTGTAATCTCATCTTTTACCACAACATATAATAGGAGTAAATACATTTTCTCACTGTGCAGAAGTCAGTGTAGAAGAGCTTTGAATTCAGAGAAGATGTGATCTGAATTGTAGCCTAACCATGAACTCGTGTCTTTGGGGAAAATGTCTAATCTCTCTGAAGTAATGCTTACTTTGCACAGATGTGCAGGGATAAAAAAAAAGTCTCTGAAGCAAGTGTGATGCATCACAATGTCTGGGATAGAATAATAAGTGCTTGGCTAACACTGATACAGGTAAAAGTATAACCATGGATGTAAATAAACACAAAAATAGATATATATACTGATTTCTGAGTGCTAGTCACTGACTGTGCTAGGCCCTGAAAATAAAATAGAAAGAAAGATAGACATGTTTTCTGTCCCCAAAAACTCTCAGATAATTAGCAGGTAAGCAATTGCAGTCAAGTGTGGTACTAACATAAGACAAGTAGATGTTTGTTTTCAAAGTTTGTGCCTTAGTGTGGTGAAACCTTGTTTTCAGTAAACCTTTCCAGAAAATTCTTCCAATGCTTTTTAGCCATTTGAAAGACATCCGTCTGCCGACTTGTGAGCTGTAATATCTCATGGGGTTTATCAATTCAGCAGAGTCAGGCTGAATCATTTATTAAATTAGAAAGCTACAAAGAGAACGCCCAGTGTGAGTCAGAGAGAGCTGTTGCCAACTCCACAGTTGCCCGCTGGCTCTTTGAGGCTTTGCTGAACTCGTGTCCTGGCGTGGGAGGGCCAAGACAAAGGGGACAGACACAGGGGACGTTTAAACACTACAATTCAATTATTTTCACTTATGGGCCTCCATGGCTTTTTCTGGTGCTAAGGCCAATCTGCAGTGATGTTTCCTTCTGCCACAGAGAATGTGATGTCAAATCAAGAAATCTAAGCAAAAGAAACCAGAAGAAACTTCTCCTGCTTCCCTCACAGGGCTGGCCCTAGCACCAGAACAGGAGCTTCTCTCTTCTTCTCCTATTTTCTCAGAGTTCCCTTTTGAGGTTCGCCCTCCAAGTCTGACAATGTCTCACCTCCAAGTCTGACAATGTCTCACCTTGTGGTGTTCTTTGTGGTTCCTAACAATCTCTTCCTGAGAGATGGCTCTGATTTTGAACAGCATCTGTATATTAGGCATGTATGGAGAGCTATTGGAGAAAACTCGACATAGTCAAAATGGAGTCAGGAATTAAGATGATCGGGAGAGAATATATTTTAGAACAGCACCAAGAAAGGCAAATTTCCTGGATAGAAAACAGGGAGACTTGTCCTGCTTGAATGAATATTGAAACTAAGTAACCATAGACCTTGCTTTAAAAAAATGATTACAGTCTAAAGCAATACATAAACAGCTAGAAAGCTTTCAGTAAGAAAAAAAATAATATCAATTCAAAAAATGGCAAATTTACCTGAGAATGCTTTTTACAGATAATAAAAACACTCACAATATGGGGTTCATTCCTAAACATTTACTGTATTCTCAGGCCTGATATCTCTGGCCATTCCTGCATCTGCACGTAGAAATAGCAGCGGAAAGTGCTTGTTCACGCTGCCAATCCAATGACATCCTTCTAGAGTCCTCTGTTAGAGTCAGTGTTTTTAGTTTTGTTTAAATCTCTAAATCCAACATGATTTGAATTATTGTGATAATTTAAATCATTTTCCAATGATTTTAATAAAATAATTTGGGGGCACCTGGGTGGCTCAGTCAGTTAAGCATCTGACATGAGCTCAGGTCATGATCTCACAGTTTGTGGGTTTGAGTCCTGCATCGACCTCTGTGCTGACAGCTCAGAGCCTGGAGCCTACTTCCACTTCTGTGTCTCCCTCTCTCTGTCCCTCCTCTCTTTTCACTTTGTCTTTCTCTCAGAAATAAATAAAAATTTTTTTTAAATAAGAATTTGTTAATTTCTGTCAAAAATAGTTTTATTTTTCAATGATCAGATGCTTTGTGCATTTTTTTTGAGAACAGGATATCATATTATTACCTGTAAATTATGATCAAATTCAGCCTAGTGAGATGGCTAACTTTTGCCCTGTGCCCTGTGTCTCCTTCCCTACCATTCAGTTTTGTTTCCTTTGAGGCTGTCTGGTTTTGCAAGTGTGGTTTTCAGCTTAGAACCATCCTTGAGCAAGGGTGCCTGGGTGGCTCAGTTGGTTAGCCATCCAACTTCGACTTATGTGATGAGCTCACGGTCCAAGACTTCAAGTCCCAGGTCAGGCTCTGTGTTGACAACTTGGAGCCTGGAGCCTGCTTGAGATTTTCTCTCTCTCTTTCTCTCTCTGAAAAATAAACAAACATTAAAAAAATTAAAAACAAAAACTATCCTTGAGCAGGCTTTACATCCTTGCCTTGTAAACCTTGTTTACCTCCACGCAGCCTTTCCAGATGCTACTGAGTTGCAATAACAGCACCATTTTCGCACCAGATTCTGTCCTTCATCGAATTAGTAAGAGTACATATGGAAAAAATTGGAAGTTCCCTTTACCAGGTCCGCAAGACCAATGGTTTTATTGTCTAATAGCAATATTTTTGCATTTGATGCATAATAGTTTAGCTTTATCAATAAGAGAAGTTAATTTACTACATTGAAAACTTTATTCAACCAAAATTCCAGGGCGTCTGGCTTAGTAATGAGGGGGAAGAGTGTTTCCCATTTCTCAGAGGCTTCTAAGAGGGTCTCCAGTGAGCAAACTGAAGTATCGAAACTGTGGAAGACTATTCGCGCAGTACATGACGATTCTTCCCTTCTGCCACATTAAATCTTCCGCATGCTTGTGTGATCTGGTGTTTGGGAGATAAAGGAATGGAGAGTGACGTTTGATATGTAAATACAATATTGGGTGGAATACAGATGTCCACAATGTCTCTGAAGTAGGAGTAAAGAAAAAAAGGAAGAAATAGTTGTGGAAAGTATGGGGTGCCTGGGTGGCTCAGTCAGTCAACCCTCTGACTTTGGCTCAGGTCATGATCTCCCAGTTCATGGGTTCAAAACCTGCATAGGGCTCTGTGCTGACAGCTCAGAACCTGGAACTTGCTTTGGATTCTTTGTCTACCTCTCCCTCTGCCTCTGCCTTGCTCTGTCTCTCTCTCAGAAACAATAAATATTTTTAAAAAATGTAGAAGCTCAGTAGTACAAATGTGTACCATGGAGAATATAAGCAGTGACCCTGAGTGCTCTTGAGCTATGGATCAGAGACCCTCCAATCTAGGTCCCTTTGGCTATGTCTTCTACTACAAGTGGTCTTGAAATTATGCAGAAAGAATGGTACATGAAACAAAATCACTTTGGCCTTAGGCTTTAACATAAAAAACATATTAACATATTAGTTATATTTTATATATGTAGAATATATAAATATGTATTTAATATATTATTTATCTTATACATACACACATATATACATAAACATAAAGACCATTCACTTAAAAGATTTAGCACAACCTACTCCTCATTACAAGAGACCATGTGGGCAAAGGCAATTAAGATCTATTTTTCTTTTGTTTCTTTTATTTATTTATTTATTTTGAGAGAGAGAAAGAGTGAGAGAGCGTGCACAGGGAAGGAGGGGCAGAGAAAGATGAAGAAAGAGAATCCCAAGCAGGCTTTGCATTGCGAGAGCTCGACCTGGGGCTTAAACCCACGAACCTTGAGGTCATGACCTGAGCAGAAATCAAGAGTCCAAGGCTTAACTGGCTGAGCCACCCATGCGCCCCAAGATCCAGTTTTCTAACAATGTATCTCTCTGCGCAGAAATTGTTCATTGAGAAGGTTGGTTTTCCCCCATTTAATTAAAAGTGAGAACTGATCTTCCCATTAAGAGATCTTAGATAACATACTTGGTTTTGTTGCTTGACGTGAAGTTGCTGACAAGCGTTCATATCTCCTGTCTCCGATCTTCCCTGCCAGTCAGTTTTATGAAAGGCTCCAAAGTTCCTGGAAGTAAATACAGATGTTCTCACTTACTTTGCATCTGCTGCAGCTATCAACTTGTTTCCTTGCACTACCCTTCAATTATTCCCTACGGTCAGAAACACATCAGACACATTTTTATTCAATATTATGAGTAAAATAAGGAGATGCTTGGGGAGAATAAGGAAATGTTTTGAAGGTGGTAGAGAAGGGATTCTTGCTTTTAATCACTAATTAGAGTGGTCTATAAACATGAACTATTGAGTGTCTTGATGGAATTTGTTTAATAGCTTGAGTATTTATGCTTTTCTTGGCTACAGCAAACCCCTGGGGTATAAAAGACCCTTTGCTTTCATGCAATAAGAAAATTAGTTGTCTTATTGTTATTGAATATTAATGACAACCTTATAGATTGGATAAAGCAAATGAATGGCCTACGCTTAATTTAATATTAACCAAATAAATGTGTACCTCAGATATCTGCACTGTGCCATTGAAATTAAATCAAAAGCTCATCATAATAAACAGCGCCAGTGAAAATCAGAAAACCAGAAGGCTTTACACATAGTAAGCTTTCTCATAGATAATTTCTATTATAAGGAGACTACTTTCATAAAGCCCCAATTCTCTTTTATCCTTTGATATATAAAATGCTTCTTAATGTCACCTGGGAATTCCCAGGTTCATGAAACAAGTTTAGAAAATGATCATTGTGAAGCTGTAGGTTTGTATTAAGGTTTCTAATTTTCTGGGCACCATAAAAACATAGTTTTATGTCAGTAAATATTTAATTACTTTTTGTATAAGATGGGGCAGAAACACAAGTAATGCTTTTAAAAAATTAGAGTTTGTATTCAGAATAAGAGAGAAGGTCTTAGCTCTCTGAAAGTCTGTGGCTATTTATTTTCAGTTTCTGTATATGCCAGTTATAATCACTATTTCAAGACCACATATTGTGATTAAATCAAAGAACACCCCTGCCAAAAAATTTTTTCCCTGTTAGAAGTTGTGAATGATGGAACATAACCAATAGTTATCACTACGGAAATAAATTCAAAATTAATGGTGGTTAATCAGAAATTTCCTCAATATATGAAGGGATTAATTTATTGAAATACTACATATATCCACATATCCCTATAGATAGAGAAAGAAAGAACAGAAGTCTCTGCCAATATAAGAGGAGGAGATTGGGAATCAGAGAGAGAGATGCTTATATTAATGGCTTTTTGAATAAGGAAGAAAACATCTTTGTTCTTATTTTCAGAGAATTATGCACCTTGTGTGGCTTAGTTAAAAAAAAAACTCTGAAAACAGAAAGTGGGCATGATTGGTAGATTGTATTCAAGGTGCTTTCAGAAGGGCCAGGTTAAATCTCAATACTTTTTTTTAATTGGCTTAATAATTTTTGTTGTTAGAAGCCAGAGGGATACTTTCATTTGACACTCCAGGTCTAGGGAACCTGATGGCCCTGGTTTTCCCCTCACTCTCCGAGTATTAAACCTGCAAGTCCTACATCGTGGGAAACTCCTCAGTCCTGGGCAAAGCAGGATGGCTGGTCACTGTTCTGGAATATCTACATACTGACCTCAAATGGCAAATATGAAGTCCTCTGCTGCAGCTCAACAAGGAGCTCCAGTCAGGCACCTGGGTGTCCTCTTTTCACTCTTTACTTTGTAGGTGACCTTGGACACTTTATCTTTTTGGAGTTCAATTTCATCATCTGTAAAAGAGACACAGTACCTAAACTAGTAAGTTAAAGTAGTAATGAAATAATGTATATGAAGTTGTAGGCACATACTAGGTTTGAAATAATGGTCTTTTCATTTTCTACTTAAAGTATTGCTAAAACATAAATGATATTCTCATGAGAAGGAATGACAAAATCCGGCTTAATACAAAAGCTGTTTGAAACCCTGTTATAGCAATACATTCTCCCTCAAGTGAACACATAGGGAATAAAATCATATGGAATCGGCCTTCTTTCCCAATCACCCAGCATAATGGGAAGCATAGCAAAAACAGGATGAGTGGCTAGATCCAATAGAGTTAAGTCATGCTGATGCTCCGTGCTGATCTTTCACATCACTAGAGGGACCGTCCCTTTTACTGAGGATGTCATGTTTAAAACATAAGAACAAAATAAAGATAAATCACAACCATGCCACAGTGATTCATGCCAGTTATTCTTCTCCTCCATTTTCTTTTCATTGGGTGAGAGAGGAGAGGGAAACGGTGCAAGACAGTATGAAGCAGCCTACAGTACCTTTATCTTGATCTTTTAACTGGGATGAAAAATCCAAATATGCAGTAGAGGAATGGAGTTAAGAGGCATAGTTCCCTTTATTCTAAGAGATGCATATTAATGATTACCAGCTGGAGAGAAAGAAAGGAGCACTGGTATTTGACTTTGAGAATTAAAAAGAATGAGCTATGGTATGGCATGAAAATGATTCTACCTTCTTTATGAAGCCAGTTGTTCTCTGTGAACCCTCAGTGATAACCTATTTCCATAGAGATTGAATATTAACTAAGTTTTATGAGCGCTCTGCTCATTTTTGTCTTCATGCAATATCTGTGAATAAAAACCAAATAGCTTTTGTATTAATATGACAAGTTTGAACCTACATATGTTATGCTTTTGTACACTTTTGTTAGGAAAGTTTCAGCTGATTCCTAATGCTACAGGAATCACTACAGTCAATAAATACATGGGTGAAAAGGGTGAAGCGACTGTGTGTGGTGAAAGGGAAATCAATAGTAAAAGTAGAGAATTGTTTAGATATAATACTATGACTCTATATTTTTAAAATAGATATTAACTTCAAAAATCTGATAATAACTAGTTTTTTTATTAGTCATTCTTGAATATTTTTAACAAATGTTATTTTCTAAATCTTCATCTTCTCTTTTATTGAAAATCAGAAGAACTTCTGCACATTTCTTTCTTCAAGAAAAATATCAGTTGAGTCTGAAAATTGTCAGTTTGGTTATCTATTTAACATTTTGAGTAGGAATTGTGCCGCTACAAGGAATCTTACAAATTTTTGTGTCTTTATTCACCTATTTTGTGTCCTAGGAAAATTCTATACAAAATTACAATCTTGTGTCTAGTAATATAAAGAGAATTTATAACACAGTCCAAAAGGAGCATTATAAATTAGCTCTTAGATGGGGCACCTGGGTGACTCAGGTGGTTAAGTGTCCAACTCTTGATTTCGGCTCAGGTCATGATCTCATGGTTCTTGGGTTTGAGCCCCACATCGGGCTCTGCACTGATGGTGTGGAACCTGCTTGGAATTCTCTTTCTTCTTCTCTCTCTGCCCCTCCCCCATGCTCCCTCTTTCTCTCTGAAAAATAAATAAACAAACTTAAAAAAATAAAATAAATTAACTCTTATTATTACCAATAAGTATATTACAAGAGCTATTATAGTATCATCCCATTGCTTTACCTTGAGAACATAGTATTTATTTTATTAATCATTTATATTTTCACAAATTTCAACATTAGCCATGTTCTTGACAGTGAACATTACCTCATTTGGGGGCCTTTTTGTTACTTGAAACTCACCTTAAACTTAAATACTTGTGGTGCTTTACTGTGAATGGGGGATAAAGATAGTCCATAACTCCTTAAACATTTATATCAGTCCTACAAGGTTAACACATCTATCCCTTGAATTTTCACCATTAACAAAAATTTATTGCAGTACCTACTCAAAAGATAAAAACAAAATGGTTCTTTTCATGTGTTAAAAGATTAACACAGTAATGTGTTGTGGATTTAACAAAGTATTTCTTTTGAGTTGTAATACTTAAATGGCATAGCGCATACAAGGTTGGTCTAACAAAATTATCATACATGCCCTTATATTTTTCACAGTAAAAAAACATACTTTGAAAGACATGAGTCAGCTATTTTTTTCTAAGGAACATAGAACCAGAGCAGGAAAGTTCTGTAGATGGACGAACTCCTATCTCCTGCAGTGTTCCACAGTGGGAGAATGAATAGTACCAGGAATGGAGATGCGCAAGGTATTTGGAATAGTACGTAATATTGGCATGCTGACTCCACTCACCATATGCAAACAGTGCCTTCCAGACTCCATCCCAGAACCATCCGCTTCCTCCGCATTACACACATATATGTACATCCACATAGTCTTGGGGAACCACTGTCATTCTATCTAATATTCCATCAGAGCACTTGAAAATGCCCTTCTGGACTGTATACACTCATAGTTTGAGTTCCAGTTTTAATTCTGCTAATATCTTTTGTGGAATATATTTTGCCATCTGTGTCTTTTTTTCCTCCAATCAATAAATCTGTACTATCTCTATTCATATAGATTTGAAGTTTAAAAAAATAAATCACATAAAAATATCTCATCATTCAAATGGAGCTCTAATATGGGTCACTAATGACATATCAATTACAATGGACTACTGAAGAATAAAATAAAAACTTCTCCTCTTCTAAAGCAATACCCCTGTGTGGTTCATCTATCCTTGTAGGGCTGGAAATTTCTGAGCTACTGTGAAAGTCAAATCTGTTTCATCACTGTCAGCTATTAGTCATTCTTTTCTTAAATGACTGGACAGAATCCTCGAACTATAGCAATCTAGGGGCAAGATGATGTTTAGAGATCACCTGTTTCAAGTTCCTTGATAATAATAATAGTACAATGACCAGAGAAGTTATTAGAGAAAAAGATTTGGAAGGGAATAGGAATTCCATCAGTCCTTGAAGTTGTGATGATCCAAACTTAACATAAGGCTAACTTAGCCATATCCCATGATTTCAAGAATTACTCTGTTGGAGAGGGATTTTCAGCTACTATATAAAGAGAGATGATGTTCCTCAAAGTTTTCTCAGAATATTATCTAGAAAAGACCCAGGTCACCACAGTAAGGGTAGTGGATGGGAGGTCTTATTTAAAATACAAATTTCTGGAGTGCATGAGGCTCAGTCAGTTTAAGTCATGTGACTTTTTATTTTGCCACAGGTCATGGTCTCAGGGCCCCAAGATGGCGTCCTGTGTGGGATTCTGTTCCATCAATACAAAGCCTACTTAGGATTCCCTCTCCTTGTCTCTCTGCCCCTCCCCTACTCTCTCTCTCTCTCAAAAAAAAAAAAATATATATATATATAAGCAAATTTATGGGTCTTAGACACTGGAGCAATGATTAAAGGCTAAATTTTAACAAACACTCTGGGTAAAATCATATACACTAAGTCTTGAGAATCACTGGACTGTGATTTTGAGGACTCTTTTGAATTTATAAAATATTTGTAACTTGTCTTGAATTATGATTTTTGTTTTTTCTCCATATTTCATATCCTAATAATTAGCAGTAAAATATATTATGCTTATTTTTGTTTGTAGAGACTGATTTCTATTTGACTGCTAGTCTTAAGAGAAAATGATGAATGTTTTGAAAATGGAACATTCTGAATCCCAAAGAATCCATGAAGAAGGAATGGGAGCTGACTTGGTTACTACCTTAAGACATAACTTTAATAGCCTTGTAGCATGTAGTTCCTTGCAAGAACTGAGGCATAGTTACTCAATGAGTAAGGAAATTTGGAAAAATAGTATCATAACTGAGCAGCATGTTGAATTAAAATTTTAAAAAACAGCATTAACTTGGGGAAAGAGGTAAAACTTTCCAAATCTTTAGGCTCATTTATAAAATTAGAAGGTTGAATGAAATGATGGGCAGTTTCCTTGGATTACAAGGGAATTTAATGCATCACTCTCTGCCATCCATTCTAGAGGACCCTCAAGAAGGGCATGTCCTCTCATTAAAGAAAATATGGAATCCAAAGGACCCACAAATTGGCCATGAAGGGAGGAGCTTTACGGGAGAAGGAAGAAAACAATAAATAGAACTACTTGAGGTCAGTTGCTTTCTTCTTTTGGATCTTTCTCTGTTTTTCCTTGTGTGTGTTTCTCTTCCCCTTCTTCACATCATGGCAACTAGTTTGGTAAGTCAGAGTCCAGGGGACTCCTGGGGAAGGATCCTGGGGAGAAGGAACAATAAGGCTCAAGTCAGCTTCACACATGGCTTTAAGCTAAAATGTCCTTCATATTTTACACATGGCTCCATTCAGCAGCCCACAATAAGAAAACAAGATTAAGATTTGGAGGTAATGCCCTTAGCTAGTGATTTAAAAGTATTTTTCCCTTGAGTTGCCTGCCTCCCATACACATACTCTTAAAAACCTGTTCAGAAGGGAAAGCTAACAGTATTTGATTGATCAGGATGTGATTTGTTTTTCTCACCTATCTCATGATGAATTGACATTAAGTTCAAAACACTATCACAAAAATAACATAATTTTCTTTTTAAATTACCTTATAAATAATAATTTTGTTTTTACTCTCTGTTAATATCATTCCCTTTGGTTCAAATAATGTGACCCAGAAGATAGTCATTATATTACAATGATATTATCCCAGATCAGAAAAATTTTATTTTAATTTTGCAAATAGAAAAAGTGCCATATTCATCCCCCAAAGTCAGATGGAAATCTTATAAATGACACACTGTGAGCATTTTGTATGGGGAGAGTTTCACTCAGGTGCTAATTGCATGTGCTAATTTTTAGAGATTTTAAGACTTAATTATAGTGATTTCATAGGTTATAATAAACTTTCAACAGGTAAAATAATTTGTCCTTTTCAAAAAGGGTAAGATAAGCAGTAATTAAAATTTATCTTCAGGTATTCAAATGTGTTACATTATAAAGTGTTTCAGTCAGACTTAGAATAAATTTAACACAACTATGTGAAATAGATTTCTGTATATTAAAAAAAAAAAGCTGAGAGGCACACCTGAAAAGTCTACTCCAATCTAGAGAGTTTAAAGAACAGGAAACCTTTAATAAACCAGAACAATTCTTTCTCATCAAACCTATATCTCACTAACAGATAACTTTTGAACAATAATAGCAACAACAACAATTTTTTCTAAGTATCTGTTTTATATAAAGAACTACATTAAGTCTGTGACCTGAGAGGAGAGGTTTTGTCAAAGAATCAGAAAAAATCAATTTAACTACCCAAGACCTTTGTACACTCTCTTCTTCATTGTATTTCTAAATGCCTTAGTGTTGAAATAGCTTCCTGTCTTTTGATGACAGAATGCTGAGAAGAAAGAGAATGTTTGCTTTAATTTAAACAGAATAAGACCTAACTATCTAAACCCATTATGGAACACGTAATGCAGAGTGACACATAATTAACTCCAACTACTACTCTTGTGAAATGGGCACTTGCTCTAAAAATTAAGTTGGGGTCATCAATTAAAAAG
This sequence comes from Suricata suricatta, assembly GCF_006229205.1. Taxonomy (NCBI): domain Eukaryota; kingdom Metazoa; phylum Chordata; class Mammalia; order Carnivora; family Herpestidae; genus Suricata; species Suricata suricatta. The sequence goes on from NC_043700.1 coordinate 67,446,788, forward strand.
CCAATATTCATACTAAAGCTAGGATTTAGGCAACTATGGAATAAAGCTAGCAACTGGGGAATAATTATCACTAATGTAGTTTTCTTTATTCTTCATTTTTCAAAATACAGAGCTATGCCATGATATTGAAAATGTGATTTAATTTCTGAAAATTCAGTTTACAAAAGCCATTTCCTAAATAATTTTCATCATTTTGGTGTTACTTTATGGTTGTGCCTGTTAAATGACTATTACATGCAACCTCCATGCAGCCGAGCAATTGCAATTTTGGGCACTTATCCCAGAGAAATGAAGATGCATTTACACAAAAACAAAAGTTCATGGCAGCTTTATTCATGATACCCCAAAACTGGATACAACTCATTTCATTCAGTGGGCACTGGTTAAAAACAAAAACAAAAACTGTAGTACATTCATAACCATGGGATACTATTCTGCAAGCAGAAAGACCAATTGAAACACATTTATGAATCTTCAGAGAAATAGGCTGCTCGAACAAAGCTAATCTCAAAAGACTGTGTCTCATATAATTACTTTTATTTTAAACAATAATCTCAAAACGACAAAATTATAGAAGTTTAGCACAAATTGGTAGTTTCCGGAGGTTAAGGATGAGGGTGAGGTGAGCAGGAAGGAAGTGGGTGTGGCTACAGGACAGCTGGTGGAATCCTTATGATGTATCCTGACTGTATCAATTTCAATTTCCTGGTTGTGATAATGCACTATCATTACAAAGTGCTACCATTGGGGGAAACGGGGTAAAGGGTGCATGGGAGCTCTCTGTTATTTCTTACAATTACATGTGAATCTACAATTCAACAAGATAATTTTTTAAATGTTGATAAAAACACTAAAATATTAAACATAGAGAAAATATCTTAAACGAATGCCCAAGGAATTAGATACATGTCATGTATAATTTTAAATTAACAGCATGGAGAATATCATCATTTGCTCATATTAATTCAGCTTTCAGATGAACAGTGTATGGAATTATTACATTGCTTAATGATTGTTAATGCTAGTCGAGCTTCTGATCCCTGTCTCTTGGGCCAGAACAAAAGAGAGACTTGCTCTAATTATGAAGTATTGCTAAATATTCTTTCATTGGAAGCTAATTCAAGTGAAATAGTAGTTTTCTTAATAACTCACTAGTGCATGAGACCTTTTCTAAAATTGTTGTCACCGAAAATTATGTTTAATACTGCTATGTTGGATGTGCCACTATACTAATTATTTTGTTCAGTGGGTGACATTGCAAGTTTGAGCCCCAATTAGGAAGTCCCTTTTACCAACCAAAATATAAAAAAATATTTCTCTTTTTGCTACTATAAGGTAGAGGACACTGATAAGGCATAATGTAAGTTGACAGCTGAGAATGAAATGCATCTCAATGGTCCTTAGACCCCAAAGACTCACTATAAGTCTCAGGTCCTTACAAATAGGGAAAAATCAGTTCTGAGGCAAGTGGCACACAACACAGAAATTATCAGATGAAGCAACCTTCTGAGTCCAGTCACTAAAGAGATGCAGAGACTGAACTGTACAAACTTTAATCTAAGAAAGAGACCAGCCAGCACATACCAGAACAGGGAAAGCTTGTTCATAAAGATGAAGAGCAATAGAGCAGAATTAATCTCTCCAATAGCCATGACTCACAATTTCTCAATGAAGAGAAACTAGCAGCTTATATCAGAATTCCCAGTACATCACTAGTATATAAATTATCCATATATTAATCATACATTTCCATACAACTGAGTAAGATATGTTTTTATCTTTTTTTTAAATTTTGTAAATGTTCATTTATTATTCAGAGATACAGACACACATAGAGCATGAGTTGGGAAGGGGCAGAGAAAGAGAAAGGGAGACCCAGAATCTGAAGCGGGCTCCAGGCTCTGAGCTGTCAGCACAGAGCCTTATGTGGGACTCGAACCCTTGAACAAAGATCCTTCCCTGAGCTGAAGTCAGAAACTTAACTTACTGTGCTTAACCAGACACCCCGAATATATTTTATTTCTAAAATTAAGATTTCTCAGAGCACAACACAATTTTTCTAATGTCCTCAAGGTACTGAATTAAAAGATAATACCACAGTCCAGGAGTTTGTAGACATGTGGAGCACAGGATGCCAGATAACAATCACAGTTAAGACTATGAAAAAACCAAAACTGAGTAGTGTACCTTAAGAAAGGCTTCCTTAGCACTTATTGACAACTGTTTATTCTATAGTATACACTATTAGGGTAAGAAAATGCATTAACAAAAAAGTTAGCCTTTTTAAGGAAAATCTATTCCACATTTCTCAGAAGGAATATGTATATATGTCATATCAGAAGGACTATTATATATATCATATCATATATAAAATTGCATTTATATGTACAGTTACATATAGAATTGTAAGAATATAATAGTATTATTGTATTTTATTAAAGTGATCCAATAAGCTTTGAGGCACCAAATGAGGTTCCTACATAATTAATGTCTTTTCATCAATGCTTTGTCATTTAGAATTCATAAGTCCAAAATGAAACACTCCCACATGTACCAAGCCATTCACACTCCAATGAGATGGATACATGTATTTTCTGACATTTGGGGGGGATCAGATTGATAGATAAATTAAATTGCCAATGAGGGACTACATAAATGTTGAAACAACCACATCCAAAAGATGCTAAGTTATATTCAAGTGTGAACTTGAGAAGAGTCTGCACAACACAAATCTAGAGGCAAAAGAATGATGAACTCCATATTTTTTAGATCAGTCTTATGAAAAGAAATACTGATGCTGCATTTGACTTCAGAGCATCACAATTACAATCCCGGAAAAGGAGGAGAAATGGAGTTTAAACAACCCAACGAACAAACCAAAAACAAACAAACAAACAAAAAGAAAAAGAAAAAAAAAGCAAAGATGGGATAAAAATTGAAGTAAAATGTTTAAAAATTTCTAGAGTTTTAATAATAACCTAAATAAATAACAACAATACAATAATAGTACTACCTGGCCAGAAAAATAGTTAAAGTAATCTTAGACTAAAGTAATGGGGATAAAACTCCAAAAAAAGGTAAGATTAGCTTCAGGTTTCTAAGTGTACTATATTCTATAGAAGCTATATGGGATTTTGATTTTAAGAGAAAAATGGAAGAATTGAAGAGCATTAAAAAAATTGAGGGGCTCCAAAACATCCCTTATGGATCATGATCAAAGGTGCTGATCTTAAGGAAGAGATGATGTCAGAGAGGAGAGTTTTAGGTCTTCAAAATATGAATGTTTCTCATGTACAGTGAGGCCTGGTGGGTGGTGATGACGTAGGTTCAGCATAATCTGAAAGCACTCATGGTCAGTACTTTCCAAAGAATAAATGGGTTTGTTTTGTGCGGTAAATTCTCAATTACTGTATGTTCAAGAAACCTCTAAACAATCCTATAGAGAATATATTTTACAAGTGTGTTCAAGCACTAGATGAATAGCTGTATGACACGAGACTAAGGGATCTAATAGCTTTTAATAAGCACTAGGTATGTGTCTGGTAATTGTCACTTCAAGGAACCGTATTATACACACATTTATTACGTGCATGTTCTTTGTCTCCCATAGGAATGTGAGATTCATTAGGACAAGGGCTAAACTGTTCTTACTCATCACTTAACTGCCATCCCTGAGAAATAGCTGGTACTCAGTGAATGCTGTTGAATAAATGTTGGCATTCTTTTTAGCCATCAAATATCCCTGTGGAGTAGACACTGCTCTCTTCAATTTCACAATGATGAAAATTAGATCCACTAAGCTATAATAACTTGACCGACTTGCTCAAATACAACCAGCTCTGACTCCAAAACCCAGGCTTGTTTCTACATTTGAAATTTTTAGAAAGGAAGAAAAGCAAAGGAAAAGCAATAGGTAAATAAGTGGTGTGTTGTGGTGTAGAATGTTCTCTCTACTTCCCTATGTCACTTGTTGTCATGGTTTCCTTTCTTAGCATGCCCGCCAATGGTATTTTAGCTATTGATCCGACTACTGCACTAAAATCAGGTAACATTTTCAAATAAATTAGAGCTCAGAAGGTGATCTATTTATACCTGCAGCTATATTTCTTTACTGTTTTCAATGTTGACATGCAAAAAAGGGAATAAGAACAAGACTCTACTTCAGAGTGCATTTGCCAAGCTAGCAAATGTCAGTTTTATTAACCTTGACACGTAGTGCAATACTGAGTAAATGGCAATGCCTGTGTCTTTAGAGTCAGCTTATGCAAAACACTTGATACAGTTCCATACCTTTGAATGTGAAAAAAAAAGATGAGACATTTATTCTTTTCTATTATATTCATCATTCAATATAGAGCTTTAATCCAATGGTTCAGAACCTTCAGGTCAAATAGCATAATATAATACACTAAAATAGCAAAATTTATGAGGAACCAACATATGTTTTGTGAATCTATATTCTTGCAAATTTCATTTCTGCACCAAAAAACAAAATAATAATTTAACATCATAGTCCATTAAATCTAGAAGAAAACCTAAAACGATGAACATTATCATTTTGTAATTGTGGCAAGCTCAGACCCAGAGAGTTTCAGTGATTTGTTTTGCATAGCAAGTTTGTCACAGATTGGAGACAAAACAGGAATCTTTTAGCTTCCATTCTGTTTTTTTTTTCTACCAACGCATCCTGCTTCTTACCTTCTAATGAAGTCCAAAATTTTACTAAAAAGAACTAGAACATATTAGTTCTTCTCAATGTGCAACCCTTGTGTAACAGAACATTTAAAAACAAACTTTTTTCACTGTAACCAATATACGCCAACAGAAATGAAATTATACTAACTATATGGTATTGATATTTGATACATCTTGTATGTTTATAGAGTTGGGTCTCATACTTGATATATCTCATATTTTTGAAAGGTAACTTCTCTGATAGTGGAAAATATCTTACACATGTTCTTGAGTAGACTCACACATGCACACACACACACATACACACGAGCACACATGACAAGAGAAGTGCAAAGCTAAGCTATTATTAATTTTTTAAAGACACATGGGAGCACAGAGGTCTTTGATCTTTGCATGCCATCCACATGACAGACTGGTATTTAATGTAGTTCAGGAAAATGAAGCAAATCAAAGTAAAACATTTTTAATTAGTGGTTTAACTATGTGATTAATGATGGCTTTTTAAAGAAAATGCCTGTACCAGTAAATGAAAAACTCATTATTTCTAAAAGCTGGTTTCTTCTACTTAATGACCTCTTCTAATAGGCAGATAAATTGAACCACAACGTATGAAACCTATTAGCCTGAACATTTTCACAGGGAACAAAATTGAATGTTGTGTTGCAGATTGTTGATCAGTTAATCTGAAAGTAATGAAACAAACAACATTATACAAAGGCTTCCATTAAAATGGCATGAACTAGCTTTGAAACAACCACACAACAGAGCTGACTCTTATTGGCACAACAAGATAATCTGCACTAAAATGAAAAGCACTCATAAAAAGATTAAGTTAGTCTTTGAAAACACAACTCTGTTTGTGTTAGTATGCTTTGTTTATTTATTTATTTATTTAGGAAAAATTTTGACCCTATTTGGAATGCCCAGAAAATACAACTTATCCTAGAAAAATAGGTTAAGTAAGTCTTTAAGTATCTGGTTTAAAAATACTGACAGTTCACAGAATACAAAAGCAGGGTTCCCTTATAATTCAGTAAAACAGTGACTTTATCAGCAGAATATGATACCAAAGACTTGGCCTCTAGGGTCATCTGAACTTCGTGTGTCTCCAGCTTAGCAGTTTCACAGATGAATGTCTTTGAACGTGGCCTGACCTGACTGAACCTCAGTGGGCTCATCTGTAAGCTGTATATAATAATATTACCTATTTTAAAGGGTTATTGTGAAGCATGAGACAATGTAGGTAAAGTATTTAGGACATATTAGTTATAGATACTATTTTACTTAACCATAAATATTGCTATACCATATGCCACTAAAATGTGGTTAATATCTTCACTAATTAATTGCAATTACTACTATGTAAAGGGCTCCAGAAGCAAAGATGGTGTATCTGCTTCTCTGAAAACTTAACCAATTCCCCTTATGCTGTTTGTACAATTAAATTATCAGAATAGAACATAAATATGATGGTTGTCATCAGAGTTTTCCTGAGATGATCAGATATCACTTTCATGACTACAAAATTGGTGAGAACTAATTTAAAAATGCCTTAACTTGACTTTTTTGGGCTAGAGTATATATTTACTTAGGAGATGAGATTATTGATTGATTGAACATAGTTTAATAGACTAGCAAACTTTTCATTGGAGCTGGTTATTTTCATTCTAAAAGGTGTGGTAAATATTCATTTCCTTTCTCCCCTTCTGCCAAAATCAAACTCATGCTTCAAGACATAAGTGTTTTTCTTTTCCAAAAAAAGACTTATGTCAAAGCCCAAGTCACTCATACTGCTCCTTCCTTTCTGATACAACAGTGAGACTCTTGTATCCCTATTTGGCCATGCTTTCACTCTATTCCTGCTATAACTGTCTTACTTGTATAGATCACAGGCTATGATATGAAATAACTTCTGAGTGCATCTCAAACCCATCAGAGCTAACAAGGACAGACATGACCTGAGTCGTATCTACTTTGCTAGTCTTCCCCTGAACCCTTGCTCCACTGACGAAGTCATCACCACCTTCCCAGACTAGAATATGTCTACAGGGCTGTATTCCTGGACCTTCATGTGTCTGTTCTCATCCTTCTGGTTTCAGCTCAAAAAGTGACCCTCAGAAGGAGCTTTCTCTGACCACACTTCCAAGTATTCAAGCCACCATCATCTCTTGCCTGGACCAGGGCAATAAAGGGCCCCAAATGCTTTAAACTTTTTTTGTCATTGCCACATAATAGATAGAGTGTTCATATCTTCCAGAGAAAATGTGTCCTAGTTGCCATTCTTGACTTGCATCCTCACTATTAAATCAAAGAAATCATTTGAAAAATAAGTCAAGGAAAGACGGTGGCAGCTTCATAGTTTTTTGAAGAGCCATAATTCTCCCACAGTCACAGAAGAGGAAAAAAAAGAGGAAGAGAAAATCAATAAAAGGATGAACAAATAGGGGTGCCTGGGTGGACCAGTCACTTAGCTTCTGGCTCTTTCTTTCAGCTCTGGTCATGATCTCATGATCCATGAAATCCAGCTCTGAGCTGGGCTCTGAGCTGACAGCCTGGAGCCTGTTTGGGATTCTCTCACTTTCAATCTCTCTGTCTCTCTCTCTCTCTCTCTCTCTTTCTGCCCCTTTCTCTGCTTGTGCATGTGTGTGTGCACTCTCTCTTTCTCTCTCAAAGTAAATAAACATTTTTTTAATGTCTTGGAGTAAATGGTTCTGTTGGTTAAGTATCTGACTTCAGCTTAGGTCATGATCTTGCAATTTATGGTTTCGAACCCTGCATGGGGCTCTGTACTGACAGCTCAGAACCTGAAGCTTGCTTCGGATTCTGGGTCTCCCTCTCTTTCTGCTCCTCCTTCACTCACGCTCTGTCTCTCTTTCTCTCAAAAATAAATAAAAATATTTTTAAAAAACCCTCTTTAGCGGACATTAAAAAAATAGCAATAAGTAATGAGTTTGCAAACCAAACGAAGAAACAAAATAAATACATATATCTAGAATCAGGTTCTTTGAAACAATAGCAAAGAGGAGCAAAATGCATAAAATCAAAAATGATGAGAAAATAACCATGTGTAAGATTATATGTAAGATGTGTAAGATTATAAGATATGACTTATTAGAGTAAATAAATGAAAGGTAAAATAAGATGTGTTATTATCTAGAAAAATAATTTTAATACATTTATAAAATATTGCCATTGTTATGTGCACCATTATGTCCTCTATTCTATCACGCACACCCCCCACAAGTATGCATGATAGTACAGTCTTCAGGGCAGAAATGATCTTTCATAACATTTCTGTAAGGTATTTTTTATTAGGTAGAGAAATGACGTAAAAATTCCAAGAGTTTATAATACATTTTTCATCTTCTGAAAAAGAAAAAACTTATTTTCTGTTGGAACCTCAAGCACAAAGGGCCCCAAATGCTTTAAGCTCCTTTGGTCATTGCCACATAACAGACAGAGTGCTCACATCTTGCAGAGAAAATGGTTCCACAAAAGGGAGCACAGATACAGTGAAGGCTGTGCAGGATACAGGGAGAAGATGCTCCAGGATCTCATAATCACAGCTGGTATCTTAGAAGCAAAAGAGAGCAAAGCTAATTCCTTAGTAATTAAGAAATAACACTCAGTATTAAAGAATTGACATTGAGTAAGAGTGTATTATTACATATCAAATTCTATGATATAGTTATAAAAGTCCTGAAAGAAAAAATAATCTGGTTGAAGTGAAACAGGAGGCATATGGAAGATGGATCCCTTAGAAACAAAGATTAAGATTCAATATGGTTCCCTAGAGGGGAGGCTAATGTCAATCTCTCTTTATATCTTAATTTATTTACTGGATAGCACTATGTATTAGGAAATAGGCATAATTTCCACACCAGAGAGTATATAGTTTCAGTCATTATTAACAAATTCCATGCATCATCTCTTATAGATGCTTTCTTAAGGAACATCATTTTCCTGTAGGTATGCCATGTGTTACTTTTCCAGACTGAATACTTATCTATCCATGAATCTGAGCCTCCCAGACCTTTAACTACGTGGAACATAACTGACCAAGAACTTCACCTAGTGCCCTCTGAAATGTATCACCTTGTTTGTTTGCACCTGTGACCTACTTCTCACAACCAGGTCCATGCCAATGACTGAGCACAGCAGGGATACCAGATAAGTCTGTTCCTGAGAGAAATACCTTCTTTGATGCCAACTGCTTTGCTAACCCTTTCTCATACTGCACAGAAACATAAAAAACTTCCACTCAACTTTCCTTCCTTCTCTCCTTCACTTGGGCTTAGTTTTTCATGGTGGGCTGACCACTCTTTCAACTTTATCTAGTGCTGGGTAAATGTTAATATTTTTATCTCTAAATTGAATTTAATTTATATTTACAAATATCTTTATCCACAATAGATTATGAATTTTCTGCATACAATCTAAAGAAAGAATAACTTGAAGGGACCCTTCATGCCTTGTATATGGTATCCTGTTGTTTCTGGAAGAGGAAGTATGAAAATAAATGTTGAATGAATGAGCTACATTTGAAGATCAAGAATTTTAGGTACAAGATTTAAAATGTCTATATGATATTTTAAAATTGTAATTAGTTAAAAAGCATGCTAAGTTTTGGAAAAACTTACACATCTGAAGTGGACATGGGCATGGCCTGAGATATAAATAGTAAGATTATTTTGTGTCATTGGACACTTGGGTGGCTCAGTTGGTTAAGCAGCCGACTTAGGCTCAGGTCATGATCTCACAGTTCCTGGGTTCAAGCCCCATGTTGGGCTCTGTGCTGCCAGCTCAGAGCCTGGAGCCTGCTTCTGATTCTGTGTCTCCCTTTTTCTCTGCTCCTCCCCCACTTGTGCTCTGTGTGTCTTTCAAGAAAGAAAGAAAGAAAGAAAGAAAGAAAGAAAGAAAGAAAGAAAGAAAGAAAGAAAGAGTTAAAAAGTAATTTAAAATTTTAGAAAAGAGTTTTATGTGTTGTAAAATATACATAACATGAAATTTACCATATTAACCATTTTTAAATGTACAATGCAGTGGAATGTCTACACTGTTATGCAACCATCATCACTCCTCATCTCCAGAATTTTCATGATCCCAAATTAAAGCTCTGTATACATTAAACAGTAACTTCCTATGCTCCCCTTCCCCCCAACCCCTGGTGAGCATGATTCTGTTTCTGATCCCTATAAACTCAACTAGTCTAGGGACCTACGTAAGTGTAATCATACAATATTTGTCCTTTTGTGTCTGGCTTATTTCACTTAGGATGCTTTTAAGTTTCACCCATGCTATAGTGTGTGCCAGAACTTCATTCCTTTTTAAGGCTAAATAATATCCCCTTGTATGTTTGTACACACTTTGTTTTTGCCTCATCCATTGAAGGAAGAGTTGGGTTACTTCCACTTTTTAGCTATTATGAATAATGTTGCTATGAACATGGGTGTACAAATATCTGCTCAAGTCCCTGTTTTACATTATTTTGAGTATGTACCTATAAGTGGAATTATTGGATTGTATGGTATTTTTATGTTTAATTTTTTGAGGAAATACCGTACTTTTTCAATGACTGTACCATTTTCCACTCCCACCAGCAATGCATAGGGCTACAATTTCTCCATATCCACATCAAAACTTCTTTTCTTTATTTTATTATGTTTTTAATAAGTAAACTCAACTCCCAACATGGGACTCAAACTCATGACTCCTGAGATCAAGAGTCACAGACTCTACTGACTGAGTCATCCAGGGACCCGTGTCTGTTTGATCATTTTTAATATCTATTCTGATGGATATGAAGTGGTAACTCGTGGTTTAATTTGCATTTCTTTACTGATTAGTGTTGTGCATCTTTCAATATGCTTATTGCCTATTTGTTTATCTTCTTTGGAGAAACATCTATTCAATCATTTTGCCCATTTTTTCACTGGGGTGTTTTGTTGTTGTCAATTTGTAGGAGTTTGTTATGTATTCTGGATATTAACCTTGTCAGACATATGGTTTATAAATATTTTCTTCCATTCTGTAGGTTGCCTTTCACTCTATTAATTGTACCTTTTCATGCACAAAAGCTTTCTATTTAATGAAATTCAATTTATCTTGTTTTTCCTTTTTCCCCTGTGCTTCTGGTGTCATACATACGAAATCATTACCAAATCCAAAGGCATGAAGTTTTTCCTCAATCTTTTCTACTAAGAGTTTTATAGTTTGGCTCTTATATTTTGGTCTGTGATACATTTTGAGTTCATTTTTGTGTGTGGTATAAGAATCCAATTTCATTTTTTGCATATAGATATCCAATTTTTCCAGTAGTGTTTGTTGAAAAGACTCTCTTTCCCCACTGAATGATCTTGACACCTTGTCAAGATTCATTTGAGCATATATGTGAGGATTTATTCCTGAGCTTTCTCTTCAGTTCTATTAGTCTACCTTTATGTCAGTATTATACTCTTTTGATTACTATAATTTTGTTCTAAATATTGGAATTAGAAAATGCATGACTTCCAAGTTTGTTCTACTTTATCAAGATTATTTTGGCTATTCGAAGCCCTTGGAGATTCTATAAGAATTTTAAGATAGACTTTTTTACTTTTGATCACTGTAGGTAGTATTATCTATTTAAAAATATGAAGACTTCTAGTTAATAAATATGAACTGTCTTTCCACTTACGTATGTTTGCTCTGATTTCTCTCAGCAATGTTTTGAAGTTTTCAGTGAATAAGTCTTATATTCCCCTGATTAAGTTTTTCCTAAGTATATTACTCTTTCTGATGATATTGTAAATAGAATTGGGTTTTTTTAGGATTCTTTTTGAATTATTTATTGTTCATGTATGGAAATGCAACTGATTTTTGCATGTTGACTTTCTATCCTGCAACTTCGCTAAGTTCATTTATTAGTTCTAATAGTGTGTGTGTGTGTGTGTGTGTGTGTGTGTGTGTGTGTGTGTGTGAGTGATGTTTAGGGTTTCCTAAGATCATGTCACCTGTGAAGAAAGATCATCTTTTCCTTTTCAATTTGGATGTTTTTTATTCCTTTACCTTGCCTCTTTGCCTTGGGTAGAACTTTTAGTTCTATGTTAAATAGAAGTGGGGAGAGTGAGCATATTTGTCTTGTCCCTGATCCGAAAGGAAGAGCTTTCCACCCATCTTTCACCATTAAATATGATATTGGTTGTGGGTTTTCATATGTAGACTTTATTTTGCTAGAATAGTTTTCTTATATTTCAAGTTTGTGGAGTGTTTTTATTACATTTATTTATTTTTTGAGAGACAGAGAGAGCATGAGCAGGGAGGTGCAGAGAGAGAAGGAGACACAGAATCCGAAGCAGGCTCCAGGCTCTGAGCAGTCAGCACAGAGCCCAATGCAGGGCTCGAACCCATGAACTGCGAGATCATGACCTGAGCCAAAGTCAACTGTTTAAACAACCCAGCCACCCAGGCATCTCTGTTGAGTGTTTTTATCATTGAGTTTTGTCAAATGCTCTTTCTGCATCAATTGAGATGGTCATGTGGGTTTCCTCCAGGTTAGAAATGCGGTTTATCACACTGACTGATTTTCATATGCTGAAGCATCTCTAAATTCCATAAAAATGTCTTTCTTAGTCATGGTATATATTCTTTTTCATATACTGCTGAATTTATTTTCTGGCACATTGTTGAAGATTTTTACATCAATATTCATAAAGGATGCTGGCCTGCACTTTTCTTTTCTTGTAGTGTCTCTTGCTGGTTATGATAATGCTGGCAACATAGGACTGAGTTAGGAAGTTCTCTCTCCTTTTCAGTTTGGTGGAAGAGTTTGAAAAGGAATAGCATTAATTCTTTTTTAAATGTTTGATAGAATTCCCTATCAAGACATCTGGTCCAATAAGACTTTGCAGTACAAACAAAAACCTGGCAGGCCACTGGTACTCCAACCCAAATATGCTGCAAGGGGAAGGAGTGATTTCTTGGTTGGCTTGGATCAAACAAAACAGATAATTTGCTTGCTTTGATTTGATGCTGTATAGCAAAGCCTCCTATCGTATATAATAAAGTTAAGGTCAGTAGGTGAATTGAAAAATATTGCTTAGTGAGCCAATCCAGTGACTTTTTCTCACTATTAGCTTTGGAAGCCTAATTATGAGCACACTTTAAACTCACTGCACTTATAATGTTTCCCAACCCTTAGGAATTGACTGAAGTGAAATGAGAGATAACGCCATCTTTTCTCTAATAAAATAAAGTGCATTTTTACCCACTTGGGTCTCTATTTCTAAGCAATGGAATAGAATGATGTGATGCAATTAACTTTCTTTTTTAATACAGAACATGGCATCATAGTATTATTTTCCCTACTTTTCCAGCTTTTAGTAACACAGATGAAGTGATATTAATTTATAGTTCTTAATATCTGATTCAGTACCAAAGAATCTACCTTTCTTTAGTGGATTGGTCATACTTACATTTTTATGTGCTATTTTGGGTCTTTATGTGGTCTCATAGAATAGTGAAATGATGTTCTACAGTAAATCTGTAAATCTCTTATGTTCCAGGGACTTAAAGATAATATAAATTCCAGTATAAATAAAAAATTTTCTAAATGCATAAAAAGTAAGCACTAAAAACATGGATGAAAGTTAATTTGCTAGAGATGGGCTAATGCATTTTTATAAATGTCTATCTTCAATCATCTCAATAACATTATTCTAAAACACTCAAAGTTAACATTTCTATTGCTTACTAAAGCAACAAAATGAAATATATTTCACTCAATTCTTACAAAATTTAAACAATACTGAAATTCAGTTTTAAAGACTTCTTGAAATTAAATAAATAACCAATACATTTGGTTAACAGCATAGATAACTAGTACTTAGGATTAGAGAACAGAAGTGACAACCAGTTTGTTGTGTGTTTTATATTTGCAGTTATAAACTGACAGTTGTCTATCTCTTTCCATGGTGTCGTTATTCATACTTGAAACAGATAGATGTGTCTTGTGAGTCTGTCCCACACTTTTCAGCCTGGTTAGTATTCCTGTCAATAGCTACGTAAGTGCCACTTGAGATCAGTCGCTGAAGCAAGAACAAAAGCATGCACCCATTTCTGCAAAAAGTCTCTAGAAACACATTCCCAGATGAGATCCTCTGACCTTGAGGTGTTCTAGTGTTTCACACAAGTTCTGGAAACCTGTTTCAAATATTTTCCCAACAAAGGTGTACTTAACGGTTATTTGAGGATTACAATTTTTATAATAACCATTTGACAAACTGAAAAGTCTGAGGGAACAGTCCCTACAAAAATACCTTTATTTCATATACAAGGTGTGAGGCTGAGGGTACCTGGGACCACTCTCCTTTCAGAGCACCAGGCTACAAATTTGGCACAACTATTTTCAGGACTGATAATTTTTCAGGACTCACAGAATTCAGCAAAGTTACATATACTTACTATGTACATGCTTACTGTTATATATACTTACTATTACAATTTTATTAGAGTTGAAGGATACAAACCAGAACCAGCCAATATAAGAGACGCAGAACAGAAGCTGAGAAGATTCCAAATGTGAGACTTCCCTGTCCTCAGGGAGGTTCACAGAGTATCGCCAATGCCAGAAGTCCACCATAGCTCACTGTTCAGTTTTTATTAGGGTTTAATTATCTAATCATGGTTGATTGAATCATTGACCATGTTGTTGAATTCAATCTCCAGCTCTTTTCTCCCAGAAAGTTGAACCGATGTCACTTGACTCAAAGCCCCAACCCTCTGACATGTTTGTCCAACTTGAATGGCGTACTCTCAACCTGAATCATCTCATTAACATAAACTATCAGGTGTGCTTTTAGAGGTCTTACCATAAATCACAAGAATATGTCAACCACTTAGGAAGTTCCAAAAGTTTAGAGGCTACTTCTCAGTAACTGGGGAAAAAGGGAACACTTCTTTTTGAGCTGAAGGCAAATTTTTTATTACACATTTCCCAATTTATAAAATGAGGGGTTTTTTAAAAATATTTATTCATTTCTGAGAAAAAGACAGACAGACAGAGCACGAGAGGGGGAGAGGTAGAGAAAGGGGGAGACACAGAATCTGTAGCAGGCTTCAGGCTCTGAGCTGTGGGCACAGAGTCCGAAGCGGGTCTCAAACTCAGACTGTGAGATCATGACCTGAACTGAAGTCATATGCTTAACCAACTGAGCCACCCAGGCACTCCTATGAACTGAGTTTAATAACAATGCCTATTTTCTTAAGGATTAGATGAAAATCTCATGCCAATTATTTGTATGGTTCCTGATAAACTCTTGAAAATGTTTTGTGTGTTTTCTTTTTACTATTGTAATTATGTCATCTTTTTCTGACAGTCTTAATTCATTTATTCCTTTGACAACTCAACATAAGAGATTTCATACTTAAATTCTCAGAATAAAGTGTTGGTAGTGCACAGATTTGCAAAGGGAGCTGTAGAAGCAATCTAGAAGTCACTTTGAAGACTTGGCAAAGTTTAGTTTTAGCTGTTTTTCTCAAAGACAAATTAAGTGTGAAAATAAAATATGAAACAGTAATTTATGGTACTGAGTGAATCTGTTATTAGCACATCACCATCCCAAATAAAACTTAGAAAAACATGGGGTAATATTTCAAAAAGTGGTCGCTAGTTTCACACAGAGAAAAACTGAAATTATTTCCTTTTATTTTTTCAAGCTATGAAAGAAAAATAGATTTTTTTATTTCTTAATTTCATGTCATATACTGCATTAAAATATGAAAATAAAGAGTCGTATTCCAGCTTTATTTGATTCCAAAGGACATTTAGACTATGTGTGTGAGAAGAATAGCTACTTATCTAATGTGCCAACTTATCAAATGTGCAATATGTTTGCTATGGGAAAATAAATGAAGAGTAAAAGAAATATATGAAGGCTATTAATTTCACAGATGAAACTAGTCCAACAAGTTCTCATTAACCTCTATACTAAAATGTTCTGTGAAACCAATTTGTATCCTGCCAGAACTGCATGTTTAATATTCTTTTTGTAATTTTAATTTGTTCTCTACCTTCTCTCCATGGACTTTAATATTAAAATTAGAAACTATACATCATAATTATAAGCTTAATCTTCAACTCTATCTGGCTGTCAGTTACCTTTGCTAAAGTGCAGAGTGATGTAGAGTGGATGGATGTAAAATGTACTTTTTTTAATTTCCATTTGTTTTGTATGTAATTGGTATGTCTAATAATGGTCCCAGTGACTTTAAATGATGAGTGCTACATTAATTGTGTTACATAATAAAAAATAAGTTAAAATGCTTATTTCATTGCATACTAATGAATGCAATAAAACTATTAATTTTAGATGCAATCATGTCAACATCAATGCACAGAGTAGCCAGTGTCTGGCTCAGAAATACCGTGGACACATGAATTTACAAAGTCCTCTTCATTATGTATTCATAGATGTATGTTTTATTAACTGACAGTTTTCCATCAAGGTGTTAGTCCAATTTTTGTCCCTGGGTTGAAAAAATTTATACGATGAAACTGAAAAGAGACCTATTGTTCTTTTTAGTATTTCCAAGACTTTCCTTACAATTTCTTTTAAGCAAGTTCTTTGGGTGTGGAGAGTGCCATGTGTTATGTGTAGGAGTGAAAATCCACTGTGCTCCGTAGATTAGTCAATTTCTCTTGTATCTCTGCCAAGTTTGGTTTCATGTATTTTTAAGACTCAGAGACCTTAGAAGTTTTAATTTCTATACTAAACTCTACTAGACTTCAAATAATATAGAAACTTGGAAATTTCAACTCTGATTTAGTTTTCATATATTTTACCTTTGTTTTCATTTCTTTTTGACTCTACAAGGTAATTGTTTTATGTACTCAATGTTTGTTTAAATATGTCCTCCTATTAATGATTTTGCTTGCTCATTATTGCTTCTTGCACATTAGATTTCTCAACTAGGATTAATTTGGGGTTAGAGAGAGGGTGAAATATACTTTTTCCTTAAAGGCTATTTGCGGCAAATGTCCTAGTTTTTGTTGATATGCAAACATCATTGGTAGTTTGCTTTTATGTCTAAAACATTGTTAATTATACAATTCTATGCTCATGGCTATTTTGTCTCAGAGTTTTTAAGTATTATTCCACTGTCTTCTGGTTTCTGTTGAAAATTAGCTGACAGCCCAATTGATATGCCTTTTAAGAACTCTGTGTATTTGGCAATCTGCAGTTTCACTAGAATATATCTGTGTGTGTGTAACTATTAGGATAGGCTGGGCCAGTGGTCCTCAATCTACTCAGTCTAGTGACATTTTGGCCTGGATAATTCCTTGTTGCAGAGGACACCCTTTATCTTGTAGGGTGTTTGGTGGCAATCCCTGGCCTATAAATGCCAGTAGCACTATCACCACCTCCCTCCCCAAATCGTGCATATCAAAAATGTATCCAAATATTGACAAATATCCCCAGAGGAACAAAATTGCTCCCCAAAGAAAAATGCTTAGCTAGTTGAAATTTCATTAAAAAAAAAAAAAAAAAAAACACTTGGAGATATATCAGTAGATTATAGCAACAAATATTTATATCTCAGTGAAGGTCCATGTCCATCGTGAGTTGACTATGGCTTTGCTCCATGTCTTGCCTGGGGTCCAAGCTGATAGACAAGCCTTGATTAGGGCATTTTCAGTAATCACCACAAAAGAGTAAGAAGGCCTGACAAAACATACTCTATCTCTTAAGGCTTCAGCTTTAAAGAGACATATGTCACTTCTACTTCCATTTCATTAACTATAGCAGGTGATATTGCCAAACTCAATAAAAATTGGGTGGAAAAATGGTTTTCCTCTCTAGGAAGGAGCAGAAAATATTGGGGAATACTAATACAGTCTCACACAATGTAGATACGCTTTTATTTATTTAACTTCTTGGATCTGCAGATTATAATCTTCTTTCACCTCTAATAAACTATTAGCATGTCTTCAAATGTTTTCTCTCTCTGGCATTCTTCCCCACTTCTGGAACTTTCCTTAGTGGGCTGTTAGATTTTCTGATACTTCTTTGTAACATACTCTTTTATTTTTATATATGTTTATTCTTTGTACTGCACTCTAAATAATATCATTAAATGCATCTTCTAGTTCACTTGCCTTGTCTCTAGCTGTATTTAGGATCCTATTATTTTACTGACTATCCCTAAATTTTTAATGTGTGTATCTGACTTAATAAAAGTGCACATTAATAAATAAATATTTCTGTTTTCTTCCTAAATAACACAAAGAACTTAAAATGTCTTAATCTAACCTCCTTGGTAATTTTGCTTGGTATATTAGCTCCCTCTTGTATTTAAAGCCCAAAATTTGTTTTTCTAACCATTAAAGTTATTATATTTTACATATTACCAACTTCTTTTTGTTAATTATGGTTGTTTTCTGGGTTTAGTTTCTTTCTTAATAAATTTCATTCTTTAATGGTTCTTTCAGCAATATCCTGTGATTCGTAAATCACCGTTGTATTAAATATCTTAATTTTATCTCATTATTAAAGGATAATTTAGGTAGGTAGCTATTTTCTCTCAGAATATCATGATCATCTTTTTTTCCTGCACTCAGTTGTTGCTAATGTAATGTTTGCTGTCAAATCATAACCCTTGCAGTTTATTATTTATAATTTGTGATTTATCACTGCTCATTTTAATATTTTTACCTCGATCTTTGTCGTTCTGCAGTTTTTCTATAATATAACTAAGTGTCTTCTTATTGATCGGGACTTAAGTTGTTTCTACAATCTGAGGGATTTTTTACCAGTCTCAAAAATCATCTATTTTGCTTCTCTCTTTTCATTTGTCTCTTCTTTAAAACCCCCTTTAGATATTCCATTTGTCTTAGTCTACCTTTGATATCTCAACTTCTTTATATTTTTAACCAGTTTGGGTTGTTGCTTTTTTTTTTTCTATGCCTAACCCAGTAGAAGGGAAGACAGATTCTTACAGAGCACACAAGATATTTTAAAAAGTGCTATAAACAGGTGCAAATAAATACAGCATAAACTGACCACTTAAATATGTAGAAACTAAGAAAGGTTCTCTGTATCATAAACCAACAAAACCAAAAAAAGTTTTTTTAGATAAAAATGTAAAAGCCAGCATTTCCAAACATGAGATGCAAATCACTTTGAGACTGCACAGATGAATGCTCTTCTGTTAAAACAAAACAAAAAGAATGTATGGGGCACCTGGGTGGCTCAGTTGGTTAAATGTCTGACTTCGGCTCAGGTCATGATCTCACAGTTCATGAGTTCAAACCCCACATCATGCTCTGTGCTGACAGCTCAGAGCCTGGAGCCTGCTTCAATTCTGTGTCTTCCTCTCTTTCTGTCCCTACCCTGCTCACTCTCGCACTCTCGCTCTCTCTCTCTCTCTCTCTCTCTCTCTCTCTCTCAGAAAATAAATAAACACACTTAAAAAACAAAAAAAATGTATTCCCTCTGTGTTTTCTTTAGTTAGTTAAGAAAAATTCTTACATTGTAATGGTGAAGCAAAACCATGGAGGTTTATAAAAGAAATGACCTAAAAATATAACTAAGCTTTGTGATTTTCCACCTAGTTTTATGACTTCTTACTGCTCTCTCATTATGTGCCTACAAATAAGAAGGAAACTATAACAAAAATAGTTTTGGAAAGTCCATTTCATTCATTCCTGTAATAATTCCTGCAATAATCATATCCTTCCAAACTTGGAGGTACCAAACAATATTAACTGCATGCTCATCCGATCCTTTCTTTTATAGCTCTGCCATTTGATTCCTTCTTCCCTTTGACCAAAACTTCTCATTAGATCAGTCTCCGCTATTGTGCAGGAGCATTGCTTTCCTACCAACTGATAGAAAATAAGAACAAGTTTAAACCTTTGACCTTTAGTCCTGAAAAATAGCAAAACAAGAACATTTTTCTCTGAACCAAAAGAACTGAAATCATTAGTGGCTAATGCTATGTGTGAGAGATGGAGATATAATCCAACAGAGGGGGGCCACACTTGGAAAATTCGGTTCAGCTCAGTGACAACAAAGGTCAAGATCTTGTATGTGGATAAATAAAGCTGGGTACTGTAGAAGATTTTCTACTTCATGTGAAATAGTCTCCAAGCAAAACTGAATGCTCACTATAATAAACACGTTACCGAGCTTTTCACACATCCACAACTCATTCTTCTCTTTCTTGATATTACTAAAAACTACAACAAACATTTGTGACCAGCTATGAAGGTCAAGATCACAAATTGTTCCTATGCTAAACACACCAAACTGGGTTTAGATCAGAAATACCCCTAAAGAAAAGAAAGAGAGATGGCTATACTTCTATATAATGGACCATGTAATTAATGCTTATAGACTCCAGAAAGAAGTAGCCTGAAATAAATTTCTTCTCCTTCCTATAAGATCAAATCTGACCTTTCCAGCTATAAATGATCATTTTTCTCTTCTTTGGTTTGACAGGGGAAAAGGTGACCTTGAAAGCACATAAAGGATGCATTTATTCAGATCTAGATATCAAGATACCCTACTAACATTTAGATTGGTTTTTTTTGGTAGACTCAGAAAATAGGCATGCCCTTGCCACACAACGAATAAAGGATCTAATCATCATTTAAAATGATGTTACATAAAAATACTGTCATTCATTACTTAGCAATGTGAAAGCTGCAAATTCTTCTTCTCACTAAAGTTCCATAGAAATTACATCTTTATTCTACCTCTGTGCATCCATTAGGACCCTGACAGCTGGTTTCAGTGGGACATAGAATAACCCCAATTAATGTGCTCTGAGTACAGAGAGGACACAAAAACAGGCCTCAAGCTTGAGACTTCATCATCTCCCTAACTCCCTGATTCAAGAAGTTTGTGGCCCTTCCTCTGTCTCCCCTGCCCACTTGGACACCCTTGTTGAGAAAGATGGTGGACTGACACTTCCTCCTATGGTCTCCATAATAAATGGGAAAAAGTGTGGGAATGGAAGAAGCAGAAATCACATTCCACAGTCTTAGTCATCATAAACAGGACTGTGTAGGCAGGAGAAAAATAGGACTTCAGCAAATAGTCCTTTACAGGGCAAAAACTATCCTGAGATAACCCTTTTCTAAACTGCTCAATTACACAAATCCAGGAATTAAAGAGAAACAAAAACATTAACACTGATTACAGCATCCCTAGAATATGTAACAAATTGTATACTGAAGTCCCCCTGAAGAATGCCATCTCTCTCATTGATACAGACAAGCCTGTAAAATAGCTTTGGCATTTTAATGCTGGTGCATTCTAAAGTTCCAGATGACAGCTGCATAGCCAACATTTGAAAGTGATCAGAAAGCTCATGCTACACAATGGTCACAGCTGGACCCATCGATCAAACTGTTTTTGCTCAAATGAGATTCAGTAGTTGGTAGATAATTAAACAGGGCATGTTCTGGACCGCAGAATTTTAACCACGGGAGCTAGATCTGGAAGAAAGTAAAACTGGAAAGATTTCTATGTTGCTTTAGCCTAAGCTGAAGATTTTTAAATCCCTGCATGATTCTAGGACATTTACTAGTGTCAGCATTCAGAACTGTGCCTTAGAGTTGTTATCAGCTATATTGGTCATGAAAGGGGAGAGAGAGCATTTAAATGTTTTGGATTGAATTAAAATATTGATATTCACTTTGTGAAAGCAGAGGGTTCAGTATGAGTAAGAATTTCTTCTTTCTACCCAAGTAGAGTGCAAGCTAAGGTAGAGTAGAAAAAGAAGCTCATGTTTTCAGTGATCTCGAGTTCACTACTTCTACACTTACGGGCAATCGTCAGGTAAGATGATTGACACTGAAAGATAAAGAAACCCTGATTGTAATGATTCAAATTATGATGTTATGTTTTCAAGTTTGATATAAAAGCACCTTAATGCTAAGGTAGCTCCAAGCTCAGTACAATTAGGGCTTCAGTTCTGTTCCCATGAAACTACCTTGCATCTATTAACAGTACCTGTGTGCCAGACTTGCCTAAAATGCCTTAGGCATTTTAATTCATGTGCTTCTCACAATAGTCCTCTGAGGTAAACCTCTTACTATTCATGTTTATTTTTTCAAATGAAGGGATTTTAGATTCATAGTAACTCATTCATCCTCAAAATAGCCCATGAAATAGGCTTTGTCATTACCCATTTTACAGAGAAGAGAAACGAGGCACAGAGAGGCCAACCACCTAGCACAGGACTACATGGTTAGCCAGTGGTGATTTGGAAATCGAAGGCAGCAATCGGACTCCAAAGCCCCTATTCTGAACCATTAGGCTGCCTATCCTTGTTACCTCAAGATGGAACCGCAGCTGCAGGAATTCTCTTCACACATGATCATATCTAAGGGCAGAGAAAGAGGTTTGTTTCCCCCTACTTTGCCAGAGCTCTCCACCCCCTGGGCAGTCTTTTATTCAGATATCAGTACAGAATTGTAATGCTTCCCTCACCTGAGCTATCATCAGCAAGTGGAACAAGATCCCTATGATGGGCTCACACTCTTGAAATTGACCCTGTGGGGGTGGCATGCAATCAGGTTCACCTGAAGCCTCTTGGAGAAAGAAAACCAGAACAACATAAGTGCTCAGCCACAAGGACACAGGGGACAATGGATGTAGACTCAACAACCGTCATGTCTGCTACAGTATCCACCTTAAGGTTAGGTTCCAGGACTGTTAAAATATGGGCTGAGTAGATCAAATCCAGCAGTCCTTAGCCTTAGCCCTCTCTTTGGAATTTCAAATCATAAAGTTGTTATGCCTTAGATATACCAGAAAAGAAAAGGCCTGGAGCAAATTCATCCCCCTTGAATATCTTTACACTAGAAACTTATTTTTTTCCTCTGACAAATGGCTGTTGAAAACTTTCTATGTGCTGTTTTTCTGGTGCTAGAACCAGAGTGGTAATCAAACAGATATATTCAGATTTGTAGTTTACTTTGTAGTAGAGGAAAGACTTATGTACTATGTCAATAAACATTATCATTGCAAGGTAAGAAACTAAAGAATAATCAGAGTGAGATGGAAGATATTTATATGGGTTGGTCAAGCCAAGCTTCTCAGAGAAGGTGACATTTGGATAGTCTTAAATAACAAGAAGGGGGGAAAAAGGAAAGTCTTGATAGTATTTAGCATCAAGGTTCTTTTTTTATAATTTTTTTTAATGTTTTTTATTTTTGGGAGAGAGAGACAGAGCACAAATGGGGGAGGAGTGGAGAGAAAGGGAGAAAGATGGAGACAAAGAATCTGAAGCAGGCTACAGGCTCTGAGCTGTCAGCACAGAGCCCAATGCAGGGCTCAAACTCATTAGCCTTGAGATTATAACCTGAGCCAAAATCAGAGGTTTAACCAACTGAGCCACCCAGGCACCCCAGGGTTCTTTTTTTAAAAAATATTTCCCAATGTGTATTTTTTTATTTTGAGAGAGAGAGAGAACAAGCCGAGGAAGGGCAGAGAGAGAGAGAAAATGCCAAGCAGGCTCCACACTGTCAGCACAGAGCCCAATGCAGGGCTCAGTCTCACTGACCATGAGATCATGGCCTGAGCCAATGATCAAGAGTCAGATGCTTAACTGACTGAGCCACCCAGGCGCCCCTAGCATCAGGGTTCTGGAGTTTGCCTATTTCACTTAAAATCTTAGCACTATCACACCCATGCACATTCCCCACAGTTCCTCAACTGTAAACATGGACTAAGTCATAAGTGTTTTGGGAAGATTAAATGAGCTAATACATTTCACAAATGCACATGCTAAAGAGTACCTGAGGCATTGTGAATGCTCAATAGATGTTAACTGTTGTTATCATCTCCACAATATTAGTCCAGCCACAAGTAACAGCAGGTTACCTTCAATAGGAGTGACGCTACTGGGAAGCAGAAAACACGGTGGAGATGGTGGCAATGGGGAGCTCAGTGAACATGGGAGGTCATGGTATGAAATGAGGTTTGACGGGGGGCCAGGGACCAGACCACTCCCATCAATGACTCGTTACTCCAGATCTACATGGAGATTACCTTCATATGAAGTAAATCAGAGTCTCCAGAAATGAAGCTCAGGTGTTAAATTCCGAAGTTCAGCCAAAGAGGGAAATCACTGGTGTGAGTTCTGTACATTAAAGAAAGGAGCTTGAATTTTATTCTAAATGGAAACTAAGTCATTGGAATGTTTGTGGTGCCCTGCCCACTTCCTCCCTCAGTCTCATTTCTGCATATCAGATTCTCAACAATATTTTAAGGATGTCACATTCTCTTAGATTAGAAGACTTCTGTGATGATCTTTCCTTCCTCTGGGCCCTCCAGCACTTTTTTCTTTACTTTCTGATAACACAGAATTTCACAGATTATGTTGTGTTCTGTATGTCTTTTATTCCCTACTAGAAGGTAAATTCTTCAGCAGCAGAAACCGTGTCTCCTAAAACAATGTCTTATACCTTCAGATATGAAGAATTTTTTTAAAGAATGAATTTAAGGGCTTTGCTTAGAAACAACTGCTTAGACTAAAAGCTGAAGTTATAACAAAGCCCCCATTGCTTTAGCAAACCAGCTCATTTAGCAAGCATCCAAATGTAAGGCACTAAAAAACAGAGATCAAAGATAGTTTCATCAGGTTATAGCTATGTGTTGAAATTGGGAATGCATAGAATGTCATGGTGACATTAGGGACAGAAGGACAAAGTCAGAATGTAAACTCCAAGTTCTAAGTGTAAATTCTTCCAGCAAGTCAAGTGACGTAACATACACATAAAGTACATAAAGTTCTAGGTTTCATATCATCATGGTACCCAAGAGTGATGAATTCAATTTTGGAGCAATTTCAAAGTATCAAGTAAAATGATAGAAAAGATGAGATCCCTCATTTAGACTCATTTAAAACAGGACATTCTGCAGGCCTATGTGTGCATTCTACTTCACAGATAAAACCCTACCCACTTTTATGTGCACAAATTTATTTATTTATTAAATATGATTTGGTTTTCATGGCCATGAGGGACATCCAGTTTATCACAAGTTTACAAATGGATGACTATTGAAGAGAAGACTTTCTGTGGCTCCTAAATTGTTTTGCAATGTACTAAAGAAGAAGAAATTAGGTTGTCTGTCTAACAAATAGAAGTGAACTCCATATGGAGCAAAGGCAGTCACTTTACATGGGAACTTACCTTGAACAGCAGTCTACAAACAAAATAAAAGTTAAAAATGGCCTTGTCAGTTCAGGGCTAGAAGAGCATTTAAATGTCTGGCCAACCCTAGTTCACATTGTGATATATAGTTCTCTTGGGTACCAACTGTCAAACTGAGTTAGTGTCAATGAAAGAAAATGGGAGATGGACTCTCAGATGTTCTCATTCAGCTAAAAAGAAAAATACAGTTCAAAGAGCTTTTACCCACTGAGCTTTTCAAATAACCACTCAGTAGGATGGACATTGTGCTTGGAAAAGAGGGCTCATAGGAATACGAAGAGAACTTGATATCTATCATCATTTTTATAAAGTGAATCCAGGTGATTGCTTCTTAAAAGAGCAAATAGATAACCTCAAAAGAGTAAATAGGTGCTAAAGATAATATAATCACCCATTCACATTTGCTGGTGAAGCAAATCTACAATAGATACTCTTAAGCAGCTTTCATTGAACTCATTCTACATCAACCAACTGATGCTTTCCATTCCCTCTTACTCCATACTAGCCAATGTTGGCTGTGGCCTGTGACCTTCTCAACTTCACCTTCTACGGACATTAGGTCAGGAATAGTACTGCACATGGCCCTTAGAGTTGATGGCAGGGTCATTCAAGATAATCTAGGTTTGTAATTTTTTTTCTCTGGATACACAGCAAGACTTAGACTTACTGTGTGTTGTGAAATGCACATGTAAAACTTAGACTAAAATATTCTTAAGTTCAACATTTATACAAACTATGCTTGCATATATTGTTCATTGATAATAGGAAGTTACCTTCCATTTGCTCAATGTCGACATTGATACAGCTTCTGGCAGTTAACTATTTTGAGCTATCCCATTTTGGATGGTCCTCTGACCAATAGTGTAATTTCAGAGCATCTCCACCTTTGTCAATAAAGCAAGGTTGGTTTATGTGATCTGCTCTTATACTTTATGAAAATAAAGTAGAAAAAAAAGTGTTGATGCTTGTCATAAGTATAGTCTCGAAAGCTTAACAGGGATGGATGGGATTAGGTTGGACACATGCCTCAGTAAGCCCACTCATCTATTGTCCAACAATGAGTACAACTGTGAAAGCAGAACTCAAATATAGGACATATACAACAGTGGAAATACATCTTCAATGTTGTACCTTAAAACTTCTAGATGTAACTAGATATATTTTTTTCTTTTTCTTGTCTCCAGTGAGGACATTTGAGTTAATTAAATCTTTCAATTTATGATACATTATTAATAAAATCTGTACAGGTTTTTTCTTTTGTTTTATTTTTTTTTCTCCGTCAACTCAGAGATATCTCTCTGTATGTTGATGAGAGACCAATGCTTTGCCTACTGCCATAAGACTGACTGTTTATTAGTTGGAATGAAGACCAGGTTATTTAAATTACTACAGGCATACAACTGGAAAAAATAAGCTCCAAATAGATATCAATATCAAGATTAAGAGCATATGGGGCGCCTGGGTGGTTCAGTCGGTTGAGCGTCTGACTTCAGTTCAGGTCATGATCTCACGGTTCGTGGGTTCCAGCCCCACACTGAGCTCTGTGCTGACAGCTCAGAGCCTAGAGCCTGCTTCAGATTCTGTGTGTCCCTCTCTCTCTGCCCCTCCCCCACTCACTCTCTGTCTCTCTGTCTCTCTCTCAAAATAAAATAAAGACATAAAAAAAAGACTAAAAGCATACGAGGTCTTAATGTATGAAATTATTAAATACCTGTAATGTAAGAAGAAATGTTTCTGAATGGTTCCAAGGAAACATATATTAAAATATTAAATATTAATATCAACAACAGTAAATATGGATATATAATAAAATATAATAAAAATAAATAATGAATAAATAATAAAGTAAAAATATTAAATATTCTAAAAAGAGGCATTTGGTTTAGTTCAGTCCTAGCTCTAATGATAAAACTAACAATTTTAAGTAGACTTGGGCCAAACAGGAATATACTAGTCAGATTTAATCAAATACTGAGCACAGGGACAAATTAGGAAATTATCTAATGCAGGGAAGCCAAAGGAACAGATGAGTATCAGAAAAATTCATCTCTAATTTTAGGATCTTGGAATTCTTAAGATGGAAAAATCTGAGTAAATCGCTCAGTCAGTGCTTGCCTCCAGAGTCGTTCTAGTAAAATCTCCAGCAATGAAAAATTTTTAAAGGGTCCTCTTCTCTGCCCAACCCTTCATCTTGTCTCTTCCCACCATTCACTCTTGAAAATGGAAATTGCAACATGACCTCAGAAATCTGAGCAGAGCAAACAACAACCAAAACCCCTCATCATTCAAAGTGAGAATGTGTCAGGAGAGAAGGTTTGAGTCAAATCCAGATGGCGATGTGCCATGAAATGCTAACAGAGCTCTTCATTTTCAGCAGAGAGCAAGAACAGGCAGTGTTTATAATGACGTGCTAACATCTGTCTGTGAATATCATCTCCATGGCACCAAAGTACACCACCCAAACAAAGGAAACTCACAATAAAAGCAAGACTCTACACATTTTTAATAGAGAATTAGTATTCAAGTTGACAATGAATCATCATATAAGTTTGACAAATCCAGTTAAAGTATACCATACCTCAAAGAATGACCTTCATACTAGATTAGACATGAACAAGAAAGCAGACGCTAAGTTTTAGTATGGAGCACATCTAACAGTCCACCTCATTGGTGGCAGTGGACAACAGCAGAATAAATATCAGCATTAACATTATATTTGCCTAAATTTAATTCTAGATCCTCCATTCATTAGCTGTATGTCCCTGGGTAAGTTACTTAACATCTCTCAGTTTTGGTTTCACTATTTAAAGGAGGAAATGTTAAGCAATTCCTTGTAAGAATAAGCAAGATAATAGATATGAACTCTTCACAAACTACCTACCCGTTAACGTGTGCTCAATAAACGTTAGTTTTCTTTCTGCTTTCCTTATAAGATAGTCTCCATTAATTTGGTGTAAATTCATAATTGCTAGTTCACTGTAAAAGCAGTTTATTTAGGCTAAAACCTAAAATAGCTTTATTTTTTGTTGTTTTTACTTACTAGTTTTGGTCATGTCCCTTTGAATCTCCTTTCCCAAACTTGAAGCACATCTCAGGCAGATCTTATAACTTTTTGAATATTTTTTCTTATGAGAATCTCAGCTATTCAAGTTAAAATTCCAGTCTTACATCTACTTCAATGCTTTCCCACCTGCCATCTCTGGCTATGCTGGGGAAATGGTGTAAGGAAAAAGAAATGACCAGCAATTTTACTGCCCCAGGCCCTTGTAAACTTGAAGTCCTGGATCATTGTGACCTGAAGGGTGGATTGGGGGATCAGGGCCAATGTCTCTCTAACAGGGATCAGCCATTTTTGCCAGGAAGCAAAATGGCTTTTACACCTTCCTCATTAACCTTCTCAGCTGTCAGCAACATGGTAATTGGGACTGGGAAGGGAGGGGCTCAGTGCTCATCACTAACACTATACTTCCTAGAATGCTAATGACTTTTTTCTCCCTTCCTCAGGAATTGCATCACAGTCTTGGTCTTGGAAGGCCGGAAGGTCTCATTTTCATGGGACCGACTCTGCAGGTTTCTGGCTACAGTGTTAGTAGTTCTCTTTAAAATGTAGGGAATATGCTCTTGTTAGTTTTCAGCCACAGATACAGGCCATCAGTTTGAGGGTAAAGGGAAAAAAAGTTAATAATGTTGGATTGTAATGTAATCTCAAATAAAAAGAATGACAAAGAAAAGTCTGAGTTGAATTCATGACAAGAAATGTAGTGTTGTCACACACTTACTCCAACTTAACAGTAACTGGTCTAGTCTTCTTCACACACTCCCACACAAGACAGTAGGTAAAATTCAGCCTGTCAGTTGTGTCCTCCAGCTCTCCTTCACGTTCTTTAAGACAGCGTGTGATGTGTGAGTGCAAGGACACTCAGGGGACCTTGGGGAAGCACGGGGAATGAATTCTCAGATCTATACAGCATCCTCAAGGTCCATGCCAGCCTTGGGTCTACAGTGGCCAGCCTGATCTTTCATGGGGTGCGCATTGCACCTGGTTTCATCTCTGGGTATTCTAATTACCATCTGTGGCTGAATCAGCAGCTAACTGGAGAGCTGTTAGTGCCCAGCTCAGCTGTGGCCAGTTAATCTCCCTGCAGGTTCAGCCTTTACTTTGCTTGTGCAGGACTAGACATCCCACATCCTCGACCAGGTCCCCTGGCCCTTAGAGTTTTTAAGGCAGGTTCATGTCACCACTACCTTGTGGGGGTGCCACAATGGACCCATTGACCTTGGACCCAGCATCTATCACATGTGGCAACCAGGTAGGATTGGAAATGTCTGTGAGAACTTTCATATCTGACCATGCCATTCCAACTTTGTAATGAAGATACTGACTCCTCTGTCCTCAGTGGGATGATTTTTTAAAACAATTGTGTGTGTTTCTCATTGATTCTGTATGACTGTTAGGTTTCTCCTAGAAATTTTCAATATCCATTGGAGTAAGAGACTGAACTACCAAATACTTTGTTCACTGAGATTTTACAGGGTGGTCATCACCTCCAATGTAGTTAACAGAGGAAAGAAGCCATCATTATTTACTTGGTAATTTCTAGTAGGCATTTTGTTACATTATATGTTGCTTCACCTTAATATTAAAATAATCTTACTAAAGTAGTGTAAAATGATTATATTTCCCTCATTAAATATAGAGAAATAATTTTAAAAGTTTATAATAACTACAAAGTGGTAAATGGTAACTGTGTTACCATTGTCTTCTGAGGGATCTATAAGAATCAGTAAATATTACAGAAATCTATAATAGAGAAAATAAAAGTGGCATTTAAGCATAATCCCAATTACTACAGAAAATAACCATTTCTCCGTAATTTACAGAAGTTTTCTTCTTTTTGGGAAAAGATACATTAACATCATTTAGCTATTTCAAATGCATGGTCTGTAATTTGATAGTTGAAAATCTATAGTTAACATACAGAAAATGACATACTTGAGCTGAAGGTTATATTTTTCTTCCAAGGGATTCCAAAATATATCATGAAAACTATTTTAAAAAAGAAATTAGTGCCGTATTTCTTTCTTCCACCTCTTTAACTGATACTGCCTTAAAAACCCTGTAGTTCACAACTTTGAAAAGCCTCAAGCCAATATTTCAACGTTACAGTTGGAATAGATTTGAAAAGTATTGATGTCCCAAACTCTCTTTGAAAATATGCTTATGCTAATTTAAGTGATTTCTTTTTAAAGTTAATAAAATTTTCCAAGTTTGGTTAGTTTTGCTCCTCTAAAAAAATAAATAAAACCATAAATTACTGATGTGTAAATGATGATATGTTAAGCCAATCACTGAAAATGTCCCAGAAACTGGATTTTTTGAATTTTCAAAACATTAAAATAAAATAGTCTTTACTCTGAATCATGAATTTTTTTATTCCTGTACTAACTAGAGCTTTCTTTCCATGTGCAATGCATATTTACTAGCAATGCTCACTTCTTGCAAAAGGATAATTATCAGCTGGACCAAGGGTGAGATTCATTCAGACAAAGAGATTTTGGCCAGATCTGTTGTTTGAGCCCACCCCCTCACCCCCTGATCAGGCTCTGTGTTGACAGCCAGCTCAGAGCCTGGAGCCTGTCTTCAGATTCTGTGTCTCTGTCTTTCTCTGATCCTCCCCTGCTCACGCTGTCTCTCTCTCTCTCAAAAAATAAATAAAACATTTAAAAATTCACCCATTAAAATAGTGATTATATTGTTTATGTCAATGATACTGGATATGTCTTTTCAATGTTTATGAGCATTTTTCAATTAATTATTTTATCTTCTCTTCCATAAATTCATTCTTTTGGTTAGCTATATCTTATCAGTGGATGAATTAGGTTTTGGTTGTAAGCATGCTGTAAAACAAACATCTGCCACATTTCTATGGCTTAAACAAACAATCATTTTTCCACACCCACCTGTTGGTGGCAGGTGTGATTTGGCTGATCTCGGCTTGTCTTGTTTCACCTTTCCTGAGCGACACTGGATCACAGGCTTCAGACTGACTTGAGTCTTCCTTTTGGAATCCAGACTGAAGAGGAAATAGCTCCCTGAGATATGTTCCTGTTATGGCAAAGGACAGCTGTTCCAAGAGTGATGGAAGCCATTTCTGAACTCACTAAGTCGAGGAGAAAAAAACTCCTTGTGAGGTAAGGCGGGTTTGCAAGACTTCCCACCGTCAGATGGTGACTGACGTCTACCCACCACTCAATTATTTTTGCTGAAGCACCAACCCCCAAGGTGCCTTGTTGACTGGCATCAGGATGACTTATCCCCCTATCCTAAAAATATGCTAATTGTACCTTGTGGAGGAACTTATTACAGAAATTTCTTCTTTAAGTGTTTGCAGGAGCAAATATTAGATTTCCTGAGAAATCTGTTTCACTTCCCCTCATGAAAACAGGCTATTGACTCCTTCTCACAAAGAACTAACTTTTGCCTTTGCTATGCTAAAAACATTGCCTTGTATTTGAATGCTAAGGATCCCTTCCTTCCCCATGTGATAAGTATCTAAGTCACCTACATCAGTCACTATTGATACAGATTATGCATGAGTCTTCTACCAATCTATGTTCTGGGAAATTTTTTCATACCAAAGAATTTGTCATCAGAAATTATTGTCTAAGACCATTGCCTCTTTTGTACCCCATACAAATTTTCAATAAATAAAGCTGACTCTCTGGTCAGTGCACAGATGCCTGTCTGGTGGGCAGAAAGAAAACCAAGGCTCTCTCACTCTCTCTCGCCAACACTGTCCATCTTTCAGGGAGCCCTGGACCTTCTGGAGCTGCACTCCTGCACAAGAGTATTGGCTGAATCTTGCCAATGATCATTTCTGCCCAGTATTTCATTAGCTAAGCTGAAGTGGGTGTCCATTGACCAAGCCTGACGTCAGTGAGTAAGGAAATATACTCCATCCAAAGGAGAGAGGTAGCACAGCAGGGGAGAGAGGAACTGTGGACCCATACCTTCTACCCCAGTAAGGTAAGTAAAGTGATGAGTAAAGAAACCTGGCATCTAATGGTAACTTGCAAACCCCACTCTAAGAAAATCACAATCGCAAAAGAAGTCAGGGTGTAGCAATTTAAACAGCTTAGTGAGAATGACTCAAGTTCATCCCCAGTCTCACAGCAGACAGTCATCTCTTTCAGGCACTGATATGGAAGTTTCCCTAACTGAGTTTTATAGTTTATATAGTGTATATATACACTCTCTTTCCCATTTGTTGGATTTAGTATTTCAGCCATGACTTCCCAAGCAACAGCTTTCCTTCTGGGTTTAGCTCTGGCCTCTGCCTCAGATATTCAGTTTTATCGAATCCTTCAGTTTTACTCCCTTAGGTTGGATCAAGTATTCCCACCACCCAACCTCTCACTGGAAGCATTTGGCACTGAGAACCTGACAACCGTGACTCCTGACAATGTGTTCTGCCCTGAAACTATCTGACTTCTTACTGAGAAACTTTAGCTCAAAATATGAAAGTTACAAGGCAGTAGAAAAGTATTATGAAGTTAGACTACATAACCAATAACACTTAAAGAAAAACTATGATTACATTTTATATATTCATACATTTATATTTATATATTCATGTGTTCATATTTATATATTCAGTTTTATTTAAAACAAAGATCAGATATAAGATGTTGGGTTTCCTAGGTACCAAAGAAGCCAGGAAATGGGTAGAATAAATTAGTTTATGCTTTTATCCTTGCCTCTCTCATTAAGTCTTATGGTTACCTTGTACATGGTGTTATCACCCTGTTTTTGATCTTAGTAACCTCATTTAAATAATGACAGTATGAGGCTTAAAAATTTCATATAATCCAATTCAACTTATACTAAATATTTGAAACAAGGCCATAATATTACCTTTGTTAATTAAAGACATATAATTCTTTATTCAAAACTAATTCCAGTGTAGCACACATACAATCCCTCCAATTTCAAAGTTTAGAAATTCCATACAAATCTAATAAGTACATTTAAATGATGCAACCTATTTGTTTATTTATTTTGAGAGAGATAGAGAGTGAGAATTGGGAAGGAGCAGAAAGAGAGGGAGATAGAGGATCCAAAACAGGCTTTGTGGGGACAGCAAACAGCCCAATGTGGGACTCAAACTCATGATCTGTGAGCCCACGACCTGATCTGAAGTCAGGTGCTTAACCAACTGAGCCACCCAGGTGCCCCATACAATCTATGATTTAGATATCCCTAACATTTGAAGTTTTACTTTATTATTTATTGAATCATATTTTCCAAAAGCTTCCAAAAGTCTTATTCTCATGAACATTTTCATATTTATTTTCACTGACTTACAGTCAGTCATTCCAGAGAATACTTATGGACCATCTAGCATATATTGAGCACTGGACACTCTACAAAATGTAAGAATCAAAGGTATAGACGGGCTTCTGTCATCAAGGAGAGTTTAGATATTACCTGTCAGGAAGACAGAAAAGAAGAGTAAGACAAATTAAAAAGAAAACAAGAATTTTGGATAGTTCAATGTTTTATGAAGAAAATACGCAGAGAAATGGAACGGAAAATGACTCCCACGACGCGTGCCACTTGAATGATGGAGCTGAGGGAAGACATTTAAGCTGAAATCTAAAGAAACAAAGAAATAGGCAATGTGAGTAGCCAGCGATGTGGACAGCTGGGAGATGTTGGGCTTGGAGGAAAATAAAGGAAAGCATCTCGTCTGCAAACAGAGCCTGTGGTGTCCAAGGGAAAGAGGAAAGAAAAGGCAGGATGCTGGTGTCCAGTGAGCAAGGGACAGCACCGTCCCTGCTGGGCTCAGTCTGGTGGGCACAGTCATGTCACTGAGGAGGCTTTGACCTAGATGGCAATGGTTTCCAGGGGGTATCATATGCAAGCCAACAAAAAGAAGCCGTTTGCCCAAGAAGAAACAGCAAAGACCCGTGTTTGGGGACCTTATTGATAGTAATCATGCTCTCATTCTGTAACTCTGCAGACTTGACCTAAGGAGCCCCTCTTATGGATTTCGTTTTTCTTATCTGGAAAGTATGGGCATCTACACTGTCAAGGTGCCATTATAGACATTAATAAATGAAACAAAAATCTGATGATCTTACATTGACTGCTGACTAACACTGTTATATTAAGCCTCTTTATTTTATGTTAATCATACGTGGAATCTATTTGTCCTTCAGCTGAAAACCGTAATAGGCATAGTTTGGTAGATGGGCAAAGTAGTATCCTAGCAACAACAAAAAAGCACTTTTTTTATACTAAGCTAATTAATTTTGCTCACACATAAATGGAAGGGACAATGCGAGAGCTCTGATAGAAATAAAAGTTCTTTCAGAAGATAACTAATAGAATTTATGTATTCATTCTCTCAACACGTGTTTGTCAAATCCCCACTAATTGCCAAGCACCTTGAGGATCATTGAGAACTTGAAGTCAGTGCCTCATGTAAAGTAGGGATTTCATATTTATTAAATTATTTATTAAATTAATTATTTATTCAAATTAGTAAATTATTGTGCAATGATACTCTTACTTTAATTGAAAATAGAGGGAAGAAAACCAAATATATTTACTTATTTATTTATAAAGAGATTTATTATAAGGAATTTACTCATGTAATTATCAAGTCCCATGATCTGCAGGCTGAGTCACCAAGCTGGGAAACAGGGATAGTATATAGTCCAAAGTCTAAAGGCTTAAGAAGTAGAAAAGTTTCTTGGTGAAGTTTCTGTTTGAAGACTGGCAGGCTCACGACCCAGGAAAGGATGATGTTTCCTTCAAGCCCAAAGCTAGCTTGAAGGCAATCAAGCAGGAGGAATTCTCCATTACTTGGGAGGACTAGCTATTTTATGATATTCTTTTTTGTTCACCTTCAACTGATTGGATGAGGCCCACCCACATTGTGGAATAGCGCCTACCTTACCCAGTCTACTCATTTAAATGTTAATCACATCCGAAAACACCCTCATGGAAAGAGCCAGAACCGTATTTGACCCAATATCTGAGAACTCTGTGTCCCAGTTAAGTTGACACATAAATTAATCATCATACTGCTCTATTTTTGAGGGTGATGGAATAATGAAAATGAGTGATAATGCTGCAGTAGAAAAGGAAAGAAATGCAAACTTTAAAAGATATTAGGGAAGTAAAGGGAAATAAGGAGAGCGTGGTGTGCAGCAAGCATATACAATTCACACAGGTTATCTGATGCTTATTTATGAAGTTTGGACAAGCAGTAGGTATGACGACTGCAGATGCAGAGTTAAAGTATTTCCCCCCCCCACTACCCCCACCGTGGTACTGCCACTGGTGAATTTTTTTTTCATATTTCTGGCTGTCTCTGTGGAGTATTTGCATGACTATGTAGCTGGGGGTTGGGGTACAGAGAAGAAGTAGGTTAAGAAACGGGGACACTGACAAGGTGAAACTGGTATGCACTCCTCCTTTGCTAGCTCCTACTTCTTGGAGACAGCGCTGCAGTTTCAAGATAACTCACAAACACGTAGTTGTGAGCAAAATATTAATGACAACCTTGAGAAGTCATACAGTTCAATCCTCTGCCCTCAACCTCACCTGTAAGTCTTCCAGAGATAAAACACTATCCTTTTCTATTTCCCCAAAAAGGAATATTCCTATGGCCAATTCATTATCAGAACTATTTGATTTCCTTTAAAATATCGTCACACAAGATATTAGGACATAATAAGAGACTTCTTAGAGTACTAAGTGCTGTGATAATGCAGTTATTGTTGCTACTTATAATGCATCAGACCAGTTCCTTTCTCCGCCGTCAATAGACAGCAATTGTGTGACAGGGGACGAGCTAACTAGCCGATATGGAGCTCAATTCCTTCAACAGTAAGATGAAAGTTTGGATTAGAGAATGATTAAAAGAGTCTTCTAGTCTTAATTTTGTATCTATGATTTCTAAAGCTCTGTTTTTTCCCCTATACAGGCGACATCCACCCTTGTCTTAAAAGGTACCATGCTGCCCTCATGTGGTCAGACATGAAATAATACACAGTCACTGAAACTTTTTTGTCGTCCTGTTCTAAATTAATGGCTAGTGGAATCCTATACTTGAAGTTAAAATTCATGACCACTATCTCAATTTTAGGCACGATACATATTTTACATATCTTATTCCATTTAAGTCCTCAAGTGCTCTTTTTTTAAGGTGTCATTTTTCAGATGCAGGACATAAAACACAATTGGGTCAAGAGCCAGGACATCATAATAAATAAATGGGAAATCCAGTATCAATTCAAGTTGTGTGATGAGATAGCCAAGACTTTTTCACTCCTATTATTCTCATCCAACCATTTTATTTTTATAAGAGATTATTTCTTTTTTTTTTAATTTTTAATGCTTACTTGTTCTTTTTTTAATTTAATTTTTATTTTTAATGCTTTTTACTTATTTTTGAGAGACAGAGAGAGACAGTGTGAGCAGGAGAGGGTCAGAGAGAGAGGGAGATACAGAATCTGAAACATGCTCCAGGCTCTGAGTTAGCTGTCAGCACAGAGCCCGATGTGGGGCTCGAACCCACGAACTGTGAGATCATGACCTCAGCTGAAGCCGGAAGCTTAACTGACTGAGCCACCCGGGTGCCCCAAGAGATTATTTCTTAACATTCCTTTGTTTCAGGAGACATTCCTAAGGAATTGTATTTTGAAAATGTGATGAGACAATGTATATGAAAGTTATACAAATGCAGTGCCTGATATTAAAATAAGAGCACCAAGAGTATTAACTTACTTGAATTCTGCATCCTATTGCTAATAATATAATGCTTCTTTATTTAATAATTAATATTCGCTATCAAGTGTGATGGGAATCAATAAAGAGATTATCTTATAGCAACCAAGGAGTACTCATTTTCTCAACAGTTCAAATGTTATCAGGGTGAGTGCAAAAAGATTTGTTAAAATGTTTGTAATGAAAGGGGATTTTTTTTTTCAGGTTTATAGTTGTATTGAATGACTTCATGAGGTAGATCAGCTGTGGCTGTGTTTCACAGTGCAGAAAAGAAAAAGGAATCATTTTTAGTTTTAAAAGCAGAGGGAGTTCCCACTCAAAGGTTAGCATAAGTCCTTAGAAGTGTGATAGTAGGAGCCAGGATACCTGGCTCATCCCTGGCCAGGCTGGCTCGCTGTTTACTTTAGGTGCTCTTCCCCCCACTAAGACGGTCTTAATCTGAAAATTAAAGGGACAAAGCTCTGGGATTTGCATATGCTCTGCTAGCTTCTACATTCCTTTGTCCAAAAGACTCTAAAATGTCTTAGGCCACCTTCATCTTTGGCTCGCTTTGTTTAACAATGTCACAATCACTTCTCAGCTCTCTGGGCTAAGTTTCAGGAAGCCTGATAGGAAAGGTTTGTATTTGGTTAGGCTTTATTTAACTCACTCAGCTACTTCTCAGCCACTTCCTTGAGACCTGAGGTTAATGGTCTTATCTCTGCCTCTAATGACTTATAGTGCATGCCATCAGCTCCTTTTAATGCACCACCCAGAGATGCTAGTGATTTTGCTCCATGTAACATTCTCTCTCCCCAAATTCCATGCAGAAATCATACTCTGCATCATGTTACCTCTATTTTCTAGAACGCGATTTCCTTAAATATCTCTAAATAAAGAAATACAGAAATTCTCCAAATTTACTGGGTCAAGGAGAACATCTAAGAGGAGATTATGGCATCTTCATAAAACTTAAACACGTTGGAGCCATTAGGAATTACCTTATTTCTCGGATAATAATAATAGCTGGATGTTATACTACATGACTACGAATACAATGTTGACATCAGTAAAAAAATCATTACGATTTTTCAAATATGAAGTTATTTTTGTTTAAGGACTTAACAACGAAGAGCTTAAAGTCTACAAATCTACAATTTGGTTCTAAATCTTGTCCAAAAAGAAAATATTACAGCCCAATATTTACAGCCATTGTGGATTAACTTCTCTGACCCAAGTGTTCTTTACCTACTACCTCTAATCCTCATAACAACACCAGAATTTGAAACTATTTCCAATGTATATATAACACAACCAAGGCTCAAGAAGGATAAATAATTTCTTAAGGTCACATAGACAATACACAAACAAATTCGAGAACCCATGTATATCCAAATCCAAGACTGTGTTTTATCCGCTATATTATGTTACACCCGCCTTGGTATTACCTAGGGTCTCCATCTAGAGATTACCTTGACTACTTTGTGATGCACAAATATAGTATTAAAAATGGTGATCATCAGGAACAAGGCAAAGATGTTCTCTTTCGGCACTGCTTTTCCACATTATACTTAAAGTCCTAGCTAGCACAGTTAGACAGGAAAAGGAAATAAAGCTATACAGATTGGGAGGGGAAAAATAAACTGTCTTTGTTCACAGATGACAGATTTGTCAGTGTGGAAAATCTAAAGAATTAGAAAAAAAAAAACCCAACCCTAAAACTAGTAAGTGATCACAGTAAGGTTGCAAAATATAATGTTAATGTACTAAAGTCCATCGCTTTACTATATACCAGCAATAACCAAATGGAATTTAAAATTAAGAACACAATATGATTTATATTAGCACCCTCAAGGATAAAACACTTAGTAATAAATCTAACAAAATATGTACAAGGTCTATTTGAGGAAAGCTAAAAAATTCTGATGAAAGATATCAAAGAACTGAATAAAAGAAAAGATATTCAATATTCATGGATAGGCTGACTCAATATTGTCAAAATGTTAGTTGTTTATAACTTAATCTGTGAATTCAGTACAATCCCAATCAAAATCCCAGCAAATTATTTTGTGGATATCAGCAGACTGTTTCTAAAATTTATAGAGAGACAAAAAAACTCAGAAGAGCCACCTTAATATTGAAACAGAATAGCAAAGTAAGAAGACTGACATTAACCAACTTGAAGTCTTAATAAAGGCTACAGTAATCAATACAGTGTAATATTGGTGAAGTAGCTCAACAGAATGGAACAGAAACCCCAGAAATAGACCCATATAAATAATCCACTGATATTTGACAAAAGAGCAATGATAATACAGTTGGTCTGGGCAACCAATGGTAATAGAACAACTAAACATCTACACACAAGAAAGTGAATCTAGACATAGATCTTACACATTTCACAAAAATTAACTCAAGATAGATCATAGACCTGAATGTAAAAACCAAAACTATAAAAACCCTAGAAGGTAACATTGGAGAAAATCTAGATGACCTTGAGTATGGTGATGACTTTTTATCTGATGCTGGGGCACCTGGGTGGCTCAGTTGGTTAAGTGTCTGACTTTGGCTTAGGTCATGATTGCATGGTCTGTGAGTTCAAACCCCACATCTGGCTATATGCTGACAGCTCAGAGCCTGGAGCCTGCTTCAGATCTGTGTGTCACTCTCTCTGTGCCCCTCCCCCACTTGAGCTCCGTCTCTCTTTCAAAAATAAATAAACATGAAAATAAATAAATAAATCCAATACCGAAGCACAATCTATTAAAGAAATAAAACATAAGGTAGATTTTATTTTTAAAAAGTTCTGCTCTCTGAAAGACAACGTCAGGAGACTGAGAAGACAAGACACAAGTGGGAAGAAAATATTTGCAAAGGATACATCTGATTAAGGACTGTTATTCAAAATATACAAACAAACCCCTAAAACTCAGCAATAAGAAAATGGGGAGCTCCATTTAAAAATGGTTCAAAGACTTTAAAAGGCACCTTGCCAAAAAAGATATACAGATGGCAAGGAAGCATATAAAAAAATGTTCAATATCACATTTCATTAGTAAATTGCAGATTAAAGCAACAATGAATTACTATTACACACGTGTTCAAATAGCTAAAATCCAAAGCACTGACGTCATCAAATGTGATGTGATGTGACATGATGTCCAAGGATGTGGAGCAACACTAACTTGCATTCACTGATGATAATAATAATGCAAAATGATACAGCCACTTTGAAAGATAGTTTGACAATTTCTTTCAAAACTAAATATACTCTCATACACACACACACACACACACACACACACACACACATAATTGTACTCCTTAATATTTACTCAAATAGACTTGAAAATTTACTTTCACACAAAACTTACACATGGATTTTACAGAAACTTTATAAATTGACAAAACTTGGGGACAACCAAAATGTCCTTCAGCAGGTGAGTGAATAAATAAGTTGTGGTATATCTAAACAATGAAATATTATTCAGCCTAAAAAGAAATGAGTTATCAAAGCTCGAAAAGATATGGAGGGAACTTAAATGCATATCACTAAGAGAAATTTAGCCATTTATATATACTATAAGATTCCAAAAACATGACCGCTGGAGTCCAGCTCCAGCGGGTCCAGGGCTCCCTAAAGGATGGACGGTGTCAGCGAAAGAGAGTGAGAGAGCCTCGGCTTCTTTCTGCTCACCAGGCAGGCGTCTCTGCTCTGACCTGAGAGTCAGCTTTACTTATGGAAAAAAATGTACGGGGTACAAAACAGAAGTGGCAATTGACTTAGACAATGATTTTTGGTAACAAATTCTTTGGTATGTAAAAATTTCCCAGAACATAGGTTGGTGGAAGACTCATGCATAATCTTTATCAGTAGTGACTGCTGTAGGTGACTTAGATGCTTATCACATGGGGAAGGAAGGTATCTTCAGCATTCAAATACAAGGCAATGTTTTTAGCATAGCAAAGGCAAGAGTTAGTTCTTTGTGAGGAGTCAACAGCCTGTTTTCATGAGGGGAAGTAAAACAGGTTTCTCAGGAAATGTAATATTTGCTCCTATAGTCACAAAAGAAGAAATTCCTATAATAAGTTCCTCCACAAGGTACAATTAGCATACTTTTAGGGTAAGGGAGCAAGTCACTCCTGATACCAGTCAACAGGGCTCCTTGTGGGTCGGTGCTCAAGCAAAAATAATTGAGTGGTGGGTAGACGTCAGTCACCGTCTGACGGTGGGAGGCCTTGCAAACCCGCCTTACCTCACAAGGAGTTTTTTTTTCTCGACTTAGTGAGTTCAGAAATGGCTTCCAGCATATGACATTCTGAAAAAGGCAAAAACTATGGAGACAGTGAAAAGATTGTTAGTTGCCAAGGGTCAAAAAGGGGAGGGATAAATAAGAGCAAAAATGATTTTTAGGGCAGTAAAACTATCTTGTGTGATCCTGTAATGGGAGATATGTGTCGTTACACATTTGTCAAAACCCACAGAATATTCCACAGCAAAAGTGAGCCCCAGTGGGGAATAATGATGTGTCGATGTAGGTCATTGATTGTAATAAATGTACCGTGATGAAGGGGACCGAGGATAAAGGAGGTTGTTCCTGTGTGGGGACAGGATGTATATGGGAACTTTCTATACTTTTTGTTCAATTTTGTTCCAAACATAAAACTGCTCTAAAAAAGATAGTTTATTAATTTATTTAAACAAATGGTGCTCAGTTAAAAATTATTGAGACCATATAATCCTTCAAAGCAACAAAACTAAATCATTCTGCAACTAACTGCGTCTGCAGTTTGGACGCAAGTAGCTATCTTTTTCATATGCTGCCTGAATGACAGAGTTTTCTATAATTATTAAACGTGAGGCTAGCTTTACAGTCAGGATGAGTCACCCTCATTTACACAATTTTCACCTAAAGACTGGTTTTCTTTATGCTTGTCTCCTTCCTGTTAGTCTTTGCTTTTTCTTAACTCTCATCTTTGGATTTTTGCAAAGGCAAGAGAAGCCAAAAGATATGTATTTCTCACAGAATCCATCTTGCTTAAGGGGAATTGAGATCTAATAAAATGGAATGTATATTAGTGTTAATGACATACTCAGAATAAAGGATACTGGAATTATTTTCTTACATCATGAAAATGACAAATTTGTGCCATTTAAAATTATTATATGAGAAAGAAAGGGAATTTTAGGCTCCTGCAAAATATTATTGTCGTGCAAAATGTATTTTTTTGCTTGTGAATGCCAGATTTTTCTGAAATACTTAAGGCAATGGAATAGCCAGCCTATGCAGAGAAAGGTGACACTCTGTCGCTGTAGTTAATCATGATTCTAAGATAACCCCTGAGCTCTGTCTCCACGGTGCCGGTGATGCAGTGGAGCTAAAGCCTCCTTCTGTTCACATTTATTCAAATGTCAGCAGAATAGAAATGAATTGAGGTTTCTATAGAAACCGCTTGTGGTTTCAGGTGTTTCTCGGGCATTTTGTTCCATTAACTGTTTGGAGAAAGAAGGTAAGCATTATGCCTTCTCATTAACGGTATTTTCCCTCCTCGTTAGAAGCTGGTCAGAGGAGTTCCCACATTCTCCTTTGTTTTACCACATTTTTGGCAGCCCCTGTGGCAGCCTTTCCCCTCCAGCTGAGAAACTAGAATGAGCGCCTTCTAAAGCCTGACAAATCCTGCCCGTTAGCAGTGGCTGTTCAGACAGCATTTCTTCTTTTTTGGCCAGAGAGGAAATGTGGAAGTCTCCTATCTGGAACTTTATGTAACACATTTTCTTATTCTGAATTTACATCGTCCCTCTGATATGTTGCCAATACCAGAGGTTAAGGATAAAGGCAATGACTATATGAACCCAATCAACAACTGCAACAATATGTGAGATTTCGTGGCATTAGTAAAATTTTCACTGTAAAATCCAAGACTGAAGATAAGCAAATCTTTCAATCCATATACTAGTTAATTAATTGCCTGGAGGAATAATATCCCTTTCTATAGCATAGGGAGAAAAGTTAAAAGGAAAAAGCAACCATTCAACTCAGAAGTAGTACAATAACTCAACTACATTATCAGATGTCATGTTTTTCTATAATTAATATTAGAATATAAGAAAGCTCATAGGTCACTACAAAAGGTATAATTAATACATAAAAGCCAACACAAAATAAATATAAGAAGAAGCAACCATAAAATATGCTCTGGAGTAACTCAGAGCAGCCTGGTGTAGTCAGAATCCAATGGCCGAGTTCTGAAATCCGACAGCTCAGTTTACACCTTACTGTGGGCACTCACCACTTAGGATCTTAAATGTATTCTTTAATTGTTCTACAAGTCAGTTTCTAATTTGTGAAGTGAGGATAAGAATCCCTACCTTGCACGGCTAATGTGAGTATTAGGGATAATGGACAAACTTCCTTATCAGTGTATTCATTACCTGAAATCCTGAGGCTATGAGGTCTGCAGGGATGCAAAATGCTTCATATCCTGAAAACATTCACTAAAGAACTAATCTGTTACAAAATTAATATCCATTCAAATATGTTCCCCAATGTAATACTAACATCTTTGTCAGCTTATGTTTCAAATTATTTGATAATCATTTGAAGTTACATTATTTCATGCAATTATGGTGATCACTGATAATAAATTAATAATGCTTATCTGAGGAGGTGCAGGATTTCATGAAGTACATAAATATGATGATGAACCGGAGAGGCTGCATAGGATAGACTAGTGCCAGATGGCATAGACTCAAAAGCTAGATGCACCAGTCACTAGATGCATAACCTTGAACAAGTACCTGAAGTTTTCTGTGCCTCGGTTTCCCCATGTATAAAATAGAAATGATAATACTATTTACTGCAGACATATGTTATGAGTAGTAAATAAAGACAAAGTGCTTAGCACGTGCTTGGTAAATCATAGGAAACCTGTAAGTGTTTAAGTAAAAATAAAAACAAACAAAATAACTCCATAACAAAGCCATTTAAAAATGAGGTAGAATGATTAAAAAACTGGAGAAAACCCAGAAGGTTCTCTACAGGTTAGGAACAACACTAAGTAATGATCCAAACATTATAGAAGTTGAGAAGCATTTGTAAAAATGGATAAACTCCCAGATGGTTTTCATTGACAAAAATGACCTTGTTTGACACTGCGCTGCTAAAATCAAAGATGAGGTCATGGAAGCCGGTCTTTAAGAGAGCACCAATTAGAGGG
Source organism: Suricata suricatta (assembly GCF_006229205.1). Taxonomy (NCBI): domain Eukaryota; kingdom Metazoa; phylum Chordata; class Mammalia; order Carnivora; family Herpestidae; genus Suricata; species Suricata suricatta. The sequence continues at coordinate 67,490,686 of NC_043700.1, forward strand.
CATAAGTCAAGCTGTTGGGCCGCAAACACTCCCAACCCCCTCAGGTGGGATATGCGCGGTATTCCTCAGGCACCCCTGGCTGTCCCAGAGCAAAGGAAAGGGGAACAACAAATGGTTAACTGATAGAGATCATAGTCCCTCGGGACCTACGTCTCCATCACCCCTCCATAGTGATGTGGGAAACCAAGGCAGAAGGAAATGGCAGATAGAACTAAATTTCCTTATAACCTCAGGTCCGTTGACAAATACTGGAGGCTGGCAGAGTAAAATGTTTTTCTCCAGAAACTCCCTGCTGTCTTAATGCTAATGCTTTGTTAGAAGGAAGACAACCTTAGCTTGACTATCTAGATCTCCATGGGCCTCCACTATCCTGGGAGTCTTCTTTAGCATATGAACTTCTCACCGGAAACTTCCCCTGGACTTAACTACCCCAACTCCATAAAGAAAGCCAGTCTCTCATGGTCCTGGGGCAGCTCTTCCTGCCCATGGGTCCTGTCCCCGTGCTTTAATAAAATCACCTTTTTGCACCGAAGATGTCTTCAAGAATTCTTTCTTGCTCATTGGCTCTGGACCTCACGAACCCCACTACCATCACAAAAACCTCATCGCCAATAATGAGCCCCCCCCCCCGTCCTGTATCCACACCTGGTGTAATCCCCAATTCCCACAATGCACCAGGCTTTGTCTGTGTAACAGGGAGCAGAGGGAGGCCATGCCACTCACTCGGGGGCAGACAGTTGTCATGCCACAGGCAGCCCTCTGAAGAGCCCAGGTGGTAAGGATCTGAGGACTTTGCCTGAAAGCCTCAGAAGAACTAAGAACTCCTGCCAACAGCCATGCGAGCTTGAAATCCAGTCCTCCTTCAGATGACTACAGTCTCTCTGACTGCTTGTCCACATCCTCCTGAACCAGCCTGAGCCAGAACACATCGCTAAGCTGTTTCCAGACTCCAGCCCCACAGAAACCATGTGGGATAATAAATATTCGTGTTTTTAAGCGCTAAACTTGGGGGCTATTGTTATGCAGCAATAGATAACTAATACACAGGTCAAGGAAGCTCCACGTGCCATTTTGCAAAGTTAATAAAAAAAGTTGACACCTCTCATATACATACAGTTTATAGTGTTTATTTTAAACATTAGCAGATACTTGTAACCTTCCCTTTTCAAGATAAAAGATAAACCAGATAGCCTCCCCCTTTTTTTTTTACTACTTAATAGGTCATTTTGATTCCCTTTTAAAGTAGCCTACAAAGACCTGTACAGTCTGTGTGCTTATCTTCTACTCTTCCCCTCTTTCGTCCCACTCCGTCCACACTCAGTTCTTCTGTTTCTGGAATGTGCCGAGCGTACTTCCACTTTAAGTCCTTTGAGTTGACTATCGCTTCTTTCTTAGTTGCTTTGCTTCCAAATATCTGAATGTCTCACTTCCCCTCTTTCTATCTTTGATCAATATCTCCTCCTCAGTGAGGTCTATCCTAAACACCTTGCTTAGAATTGCAACCCCACTCCGTCACATTCCGGGCTTTCCTTACCCCATGTTGTTGCTCCAAAAACTTTTACTAATGTTATTGTGTATCTCTCCTCACCAAGCACCAGCTCTACTGGTCAAGGATTTTTGTCTCTTTAGTCATGCACTGTTCTGACGTACCCTCATTACCCAGAACAATGCCTGGCACTAATTGGTGCTCAATAAACGTTTGTGGATGTGAGGTCAGGGAGCGAATTTAGTTCAGATAGCTCTTTTATAGTACCAACTAGCCTGTGTTAAGAATTACTACTATACTTACATATTCTGACTCAGTAAGTTGTTAATAAGCAGAAGCAATGATCTAAAATCAAACGTCCATTTAAAAATAAAAATTGTTAGCTTGGGTGACTCCAAAGAAAAACCAGGTGCAGAAGAACTAAAAAGGTTGAGATGGGCATTGATCTGTTAACTGATTACCTAAATTAAATCGTTATCATTACGCATTCTAAGAGCAATATATGTCATCTTATGTGCCCATAAGAAGATTTGATGTCTTTCCTTTTAATACTCAAAACAGATGTACATTATTTTTATTACCAATTTTGCATCATAGAATAGTATTATTCACTTTACCTAGACAAAAACTAAATACGTAAGTCAGATGGGGGTTCTAAAAAGTCTAAGAGGGCTATGACATCAATTCTGAAGCCTTCCAGAAGCCTTGCTTAGAAAAGATTGCTCATATAAAGGCCCATTAGAGCTGTCTTTATGGATGTGTGGCCTGTGCAGTCACACAGGACCTTGTACTTAGAAGGGCCCATTACTCGGTTTAATGCTCTGCTGTTGCTGTCTTGGAATTCTTAATAATTTGTGAATAAGGGCTTTTCCTTTTCTTTTTACCCTGGGCACTGCAAATTACATAGCTGGTCCTGAGGCCCAGAGAAGACAGTATTACTCCCTTACCACTCACTGTCCAAGGACGTAAACAGAGGTAGAATGCCAAGAAAAGCACACAGAAATTTCTGAGCTAGGTACCCCAGCCTTCTTCCCACCCCCCGCCCCATGAGAACTGGAGAAATACTAACAGTGGCATCGCACTTGTTACTCAAAGTGTCGCCCGTGCCATCACCAGCGGCAGCAGCAGCAGCAGGCCCTAAGAGCTTGTTAGAAAAGCACTCCAAACCTACTGGCCCAGAATTTAGATTTCCTGTGCGCTTTAAAATTGAGAAACAGAGCTATGCTGTTCCCAGAGTAATCCAGGACACCTGCGACAGTGGACATTTGAAAGGGATCATTTGGGGCACCTGGTGGCTCAGTGGGTTAAGGGGTTGACTCTTGGTTTTAGCTCAGGTCTTGTAAGGACGCTGGTCTGATTCAAACTGACTCCATGACAGGCTTCAAGTTTCCCCTCTGACCTTGGAGGCCTAGGTGTCTGTTTCTCAGAATCATTAGACAATAGAAGGGCACACATTGCCCAAGGCAGGAGGGACCACCCTTGTAACACCCAATCAGGAAAGGCCAGCCAACACCCTTAACATTTCTAAGGGCGGCCTAGAGATAGACGCTATAGATAATCACTTATTGCTTAAAGCTAGTTACACCCTACGTGAGGGTCCTTGGTCCACTCTGTAATTGGTTAATACTTTAAAAGTTGTGACTGGGTCCCGCCAAAAGTAATGAACGCTCTAAACAACGTATGTGGTTAAAGTTACTGCCAATGATGTTATGCGTTAATGATTGGACCCCTGTACCTGTGTCACAATTTCCTGTAACTCCTCCTTCCCAAACTCATAAAGGCCCTACCCTGCCTTTGTTGGGGCTCTCAGCATGGATCCACTGGGCGGGTATGTGAGCCTGAGTTTATAAGCCCGTAATAATAAATGCCCTTTGCTTTTGCAAGTGTGACTCGGTCTCCCTGGCGGTCTCTGGTTTTCGGGGACGATATTGAAATCTTGGGCATAACAGTCTCACGGGTTTGTGAGATTGGGCACTGCACTGGCAGTGTGGAGCCTGCTTGGCATTTTTTCTCTCTCCAACCACCCTGTTCCTCCACCATTTGCTCTCTCTTTCTCATAAAAAATAAACTTAAAAAAAGGAAGGAAGGAAGGGAAGGAGGGATTCTTAAGGAAATCCTGCAAGGGTCCTTCCACCAGAAAAATCCCTTTCCCCTTCCACCAGAAAATCCCTACCCTGAGATGCTGCCAGATTGGGATGCGAACTGATTTGTACTTTTGTTCCTTCTGCAATCCATTCTCCAGTTCTGGGTATATATGAACTGAAGTTGATGAGGGAGTGTGGGGCAGGCTGAGGGCAAAATACAAGCTAGCACACTGCTGCCCCCCGAAGGTGGCATATGTGTGCTGTTCCTCAGGCATTCCTGGCTGCCCAAGGACAGAGGAGGAAAGCAGACAAATGGCTAACAGATAAGAGACCACAGTCACACAGGACATGAGTCTCCATCAGTTTACAGTTGTCTTGGTAAATTACAAGAAGTCAATGTTATCAATAGCCTAATCTCCAGAAACCTATAGACTCTGTTTCCTGGGGTCCCAACATCACCCCTAAGTAATGACCTGGGAACAAAGGCAAGAAAAAAATAGCAGGTAAAGTTAAATTTCCTCATAACCTGCAGCCCATTGACAAATACTTGAGGCAAATGCAGATTACTAACATTTCTCCCCCACCTCCCTAATGTTAATACTTTACTGGAGGGAAAACCACTTTAGCTATCTTAGGAGTCCTCTTTAGCATATCAAAGTGCCTCTGGAGGTCTCCCTTTTGACTTCACCTCCCCAACTTCATTGTATAAAACCAGCCATTCTTCACCACCACAGTGCGGCTTTCTGCCCAGGGTTCTGTCCTGTGCTTTAATAAAATCACCTTTTTGCACCAAAGACATCTTCAAGAATTCTTTCTTGGCTGTGAGCTCTGGACCACACCACCATCACCCCAAAGCCTCATCATTGTGGTTTGAATAAGTAATAAGAAAGCATGAAGAATCAGTTTGGAGGAACTAAGCTGAGAAGGAAATACTTACAATAATAAAATGAAGGTGGGGGGGGGTGGAAGCTACCTTAACATAATAAATAGCTAAAACCAAACACTTAAAATATGCAAGGCACCTTACAAAATGTTTTAGGCAGATTCCTATATGTAAATTTCACTACAAACTTCAGAAATACCTGCTACCTCTACCTTCCTTGGCAAATGGAGAAATAAGCTTGAGAGTTTTGAAATGGCCATAATATTAAGATAAAGAAGTTGTGCATTTTCACAACTGTACGTTTTTGTTATGTACTCACAAACATCTGCCAAACGAAGGAATGCCTTTGTGTAGATTCGCTAATATTTTAGAATTAGGTACTGAATGTCAGAGACCTTAGCAGAGAAATAATAGGAATAAAACCAAGTTAAATTCAAATACTGCTTGGATCTTTCAGTTCGAGATAAAAAAGAAGAAAAATAAAGGACTTCATTCTGGAAGGGAAGGTGACAACAATAGTCTGCATTTTCCCCGAGGCACAAGGACTTCAGGCTTTGCTCTCACGGCTGGGAGACACACCGGAAAGCACATGGTCATGTGCCTAATGCTTCCACAAAAAACCCAGGAAGCACCCTAAGTTTCCAGCTAACCGGGTTCCCACGTGCAGAGCAGGGTGACTAAAGCAGCGTCGGAGTCTCCAGGAGTCTCCAGCACCCCGCGCCCCGCTCCGCCGCTCCCGCCCTGCAGACCCGGGAGGGGGAGGAGCCGAGGAATCGAAAGAGAAAGCAGGCGGCGGGAGCTGGCGGCGGCCGGCCTCCGCGGGCGGGCGCGGGGATGGAGCTGCGGGCCCTGCGGCGGTTCTGGCTGCTGTGCTGCTGCTTCTGCTGCTGCGGCCGCGGTGCGGACCCCCGCGCCACCTTCCAGGCGACGGAGCCGCGGAGCCGCGAGCGACAGGCAGCGGCCTTCCGGGTACCGAGTGCGCGCCGGCCTGTGTCTGTTGCGTGATCTCCCCTTCGTCTCCCGGGTCTGGGCTGGGGCAGGGGGACCAGTGAGAGCCGCCACGCCTGGTGCTCACCCGGCCCTCAGTTCAGTGATGGGTTTTGGGTTTCTGAGAAATTAGCAAACCAACTTCTTCCTCCCTTCCCCACGTGCCAGCTCTCCCTTGCCTGGGCTAGACAAAAGATCTGATTTTCCAGGGAAGATTCGTTGCGGTGGACTTTTATATGATGCCCCCAAAGTAATCAATGGATATGTCCAAAGTATTCCTGATTGTAAGACGCGCCCGTTTTAGCAATCCCCTGGACTGCGGTCACCGCCTTCCAAAGCCATTCCTTTACAGTTAGAAGAACCGGAGAAAGGCGGAAGAAACCTGTCAGTGTTCCTTCCGCAGGGGGGCGTTGGTGACCTCCTGTAATCACAGTGTTCTAAACAAAGAACCTGCACTCAGAGAATCACAGAATCCTGCCCATTTGTGATTTTCCAGAACTGGGGCTCCTCAAATTGGTGTAGCGACCTTAAGAATTCTTGATTTGGTGGAGATAGATTTTGAAAAGGGGGAAGCATTTTAATTTCCTTGTCATAGTATTTTCAAAAGTTTTTATAATAATGCTTAGATTTCACTTCAGCATTAAACCCTGAGTAGAGCAAATTAGCTGAATATAAATAGGTTTTTACTGAAACCAAGAGATGCAGATTTATAACTTGCCTCACTGAGTTCTCTATATCTGATACCATTGAATACTTTTTTTTAAACATGAAAGATGTCATTTCATTATAAAAGAAAATTGATTTGTTCTAAATCAAAAGTGAGTACGAATTTAGTAATACTGCTTATTGGAATTATATTTGTTTGTTTGTTTGTTTTTTTTTTTGCTAATATACTGTTGGAATTCCTCCTGGAATTCTATAGCTGTATTCTTTTCTGCTCCTCTTTTCTCCCAGTGTTTAGAAGGTCCTAACCTTGCCTGGTTCTGTCCACTCTTGTTTTTTGCCCAAACCAAGATGCCTTTTACGGCTCTTGAGTTACATTCTAGCTTTTAAAACCAGAGGCACTGTTACAATTGTTTGAGAACAAACTTTCTGTCCTATATTCTACCCATGTCCTAAGCTCGGCTGCTTACTGTGGTGTCCAAAACCATTTAGGGAGAATGTAGTTCATCTTATCTATACTGATAATGCATTCATTGACTGAATAAATAAACGCCCTGCCTTACTCCTCAAAAAAATCATTTTGGAGTACCGGAGGCACAAGAAGGCCAGAGTAATAAATATATTTTTTAAACTTATATCATTTATAAGTATATGTGTTTACTTATATAGTTACTCATATTGGTCCTATCAAGAGTCCACACCCAGGAGACCACTGTCTACAAAATGTGGCTCTTCTCAGAAGCGCCTGGGAGGTTCTTACTCTCCATTTGGCTCAGGTCATGACCTCAAGATCCTGACCTGTGGATCTCCACGCTGGGCGTTAATTATTGCATTAGTAATCCTTCCAGTAATCAGTAAGGAAAAAATAAGATTATGACAAGTTCCAGTAATAAGTTGCTTAAAAATAAACAACCTAAAGCTATTAAGAGGATGAATGCAAAATGTGGTTTGTGTATTTATTCAACAACAAATACTAATTAAACATCTATTGTGTGCCAGGCATGAACAATCAGTTCTTGCCCTCATTGTACTTGTAGGATTAAGACAAAGACACACAATGAACACATAAATGCATAAACAAATATATAAGAGCTAGAGTTGGAAACTTAGCAAATGGTAGTCCCCTGAAATCTTATTGATCCTGCATGGTTGGTTAGCATTAGGAAATTGAAGCATTTTCTCATAGGTTAGGATCAAAATTCAAAGCCAAGAAATATGAAAATAATTGTCATATTTTTCCTCCAGAGAGACAAGCCAATGTATCTTCCTGGAACATTTCCAGGATTGCCTCTCTTTCATAAAGCCTTATATCCAAAATGAGATAAGAATATCTATAAAGCTCAGAAAGAACCAGATTCATTGATTATTTACTTATCTCTTTTTGCATGTTTTGTTACATAGTGCTGTGGAATACAAAGAAGCACTTTCCAAATTCATGTTTTAATTTAATGAGTTTCAATTGGTGATAATTTTCACTAGCATCTAGTGTTTATTCGCAATTCATTTATTTTTTCCAGTATGTTAAACAAACACATATTTAGTGCTTTCAACATGCCTAGTAAAGAGGAATTATAAATGGATAAGAGATATCTTTCCCAGCCTCAAAAATGTACCTGAAATCAGATGGCAGTTTTCATACAAATGTCTACTGGGGCTCTTATGCAGTCTTTCCTTGTGACCTGCAGGAAATAAATCAAGCTTTGACTTTTAATACATGAAAAATACGTCCAATTTAGTTACACATAAATTGCTCTGCAAAGTTAACGTAGGTGATGTCAATTAACTGTTTTCTTCTTTTAGGACAGCCTGCATAGACATCGATACCTGAATTCTGTATTCCCTGGTGAAAACTCCAGTGCCATTTATGGGATAAATCAATTTTCTTATTTGTTTCCTGAAGAGTTTAAAGGTATGGTGTGATTTTGCTGTTAGTTTTGTGGTTTCTGGATTTTAATTTGTTTCTTAGTTTTTGAGGAACTGTTTAATTGTGAATCTAGTAAAATGATTCATAGTTAACATTGATTAAATACTGAATGTCAAGCCTGTGTCAGGTGCTGACAGAAAAATTAATTCATGGCCCCTCTCTTGTATTATTGCATAAGATCTAAGTGTTATAATTATAGGAGTTTCTCTGTGGCTGTTAGGGCCAATGTTTCATCCTTTCTGCAGTTTTTTAGTGCTATGTCTATTCAAGACATCCACAGTTCCATGGGTTATGAGAAAACCAATGATGTCAAGTAGACTCACTTTTATTATTGACCAAGTTCTATCAGACAAGTCATTTTATGTGGCAGCTCTAGTCCTATTGTAGGAATTCCTGTCTTGGTATCTTTCAGTGAGTACGTTTCATGTTATGAGAAAGCATATAAAGGAGAATCTCAAATGACAGGTTCCATCAGAAAGCTACTGTTTCTGTTTGAAAAATCCCTCTAGAAAGAAAGCTGGAGGGCCTTCCTACAATGTAACCTTGGCTGCCTTTTCCTTCCGTGTTTCTATTCAGCTATTTATTTAAGAAGCAAATCTTCCAGATTGCCCAGATACCGAGCAGAAGTGCAAACATCCATACCCAATGTGTCTTTACCATTAAAATTCGACTGGAGGGACAAGCGTGTTGTAACACAAGTGAGAAACCAGCAGACCGTGAGTTTCAGGGGGTTTTGCTGTTGTTGTCATTACTGTTTTCTTTTTTTAAATTGTCTTAGCATGGAAAGTCACCTTTGAGGTCCAGTTCAATCAAACGTGTGATGGAAGCCGGCATTTCTCTGGGTAAAATCACACTCCAATCATCCACAAATGACAACTGTCTGGTGAAATGAGAGACAGATGCCAAAGCCTCACTTTTATTCTGAAGATAAGCCTACCCTCTAAACCCCCACCGTTGGCACAGGGAATGTCAGCTGACCAGGGAAAGCTGATCCCCTAACTGTTGGGAAAATAAGTATAGTTATGCACCATAAGATGGCCTATGGGACTAGCATACGGTGGAGTCCCTAGCTTAGAGACCCTCCTCCGGGTCCTTCTCCCCGCCCTGCTTGCCGGTCCCACCAAATTACTACTGATGCAGAATGTGGAAGTAACAGACTATACATTGTCCCCCATGCTTGTGCTCAGGACTTAGATCTTTGGAAAAGGATCTCCTCTGAGCCCACCAGGGTAAGACAAAATTCCAATCCACCCAGATCTGCGAGTGCTGCTTGGTTTTTCTGCCAGCGATCAGCCTGATTTCGGAACAACCACGCGGATACAGACCCGTTTTATCTGCAGTGGGAACCTCACCAGGTCATCCAGCGTCCTAGTGGATGGGGTCTTAGGCCAAGTGGTTTCTCAGTCACTATCTAGTTACAATGATCCTTGTTTTACTTCTCAGATTACATATTCGTTGTTATGGTTTAAACTTTACCACTAAATCATTTGCTTTATTATTGAATTCAAAATGAGGTATTAATTAATCAGAAACTGAATCCTTCCAGGAAGTGTCTGTATTGTATTAAAGCAATACAAGGGAATTAGTAATCGTTTTTTTTTTTTCTTAAATGGGAGATATGGGGGGAGTGCTGTTTTTAATGTTTATTTATTTTTGAGACAGAGAGAGAGAGAGAGAGATGGGGAGGGGCAGAGAGAGAGGGAGACACAGAATCTGAAGCAGGCTCCAGGCTCTGAGCTGTCAGCACAGCGCTCCATGCAGGGCTCAAACGCATGAAACACGGGATCATGATCTGGGCCAAAGTGGCTGCCCAACCAACTGAGCCACCAAGGTGGTCTGCCCCCAAATTAGTAATCTTTTATCAAAGAATGTACTGAAGGGGTGCCTGGGTGGTTCAGTCAGTTAAGCACCTGGCTCAGGTCATGATCTCACAGTTCGTGGGTTCGAGCCCCACGTCGGGCTCTGTGCTGACAGCTCAGAGTCTGGAGCCTGCTTTGGAATCTGCGTCTTCCATTCTCTCTGACCCTCCCCACTTGTGCTCTGTCTCTTCTCTCTCTCTCTCTCTCAAAACTAACATTAAAAATTTTTTTTAATAAAAAAAAGCCAAAGAAATATATTGGCAAGATATTTTTAAGCAAAAACTGTCCTCCTGGGGAAGCTCTGGGGAAGTAAACTCAGGCTAGCAATTGGTATGGTGCTGGCAACCCGTATTCACTTTTCTCAAGAGGTGGAGACCCCAAGTAGACTTCCTTACTGCACATTTTCCTATGTCATAGGCACTGGAGATAATCATAGTAAAACACTTAGAGCCTTAAAGTTGTTCACACCTACTCCGCAAAGACAACCAACTGTTCTTCTTCCTTTCTTTGCCCAACTCTGCATCCCACATCCTATGATTAAGTGGTAGTGCCCAATTTCAAATCTTACTCTTACCTGCGTCTTTTCTATGGGTCCTTCTTCCTTGTGCTTGACCCTTGATTTCATTTCCTGCATCTTTTCCCTTTTTTTCAGGACCAACACTTTGATTCTTTTGTTCCAGTTTGTTCAATAAAATCAAGTTAATAGATCCAGAATCAGGAAGATTGTCAGGCAATATTCGAATGAGGAATGACGAGTATGGGTTTTTATCATTATGATATTTTATATGTATCCGTCATATGCCCATCCTGGCACCTTGACAGCCTGAAAAGTAAATTATTCAGTTCCTGTGTCCATCAAATACAGAGCACAACATATATGACAGACATCCTCACCCCATGTCTGTCACCTCATCACTGCCTCTGACCCTTGGGGTGGAGATGGTGGGTACCATAGGGGCAGGTGTCCAGGGAGAAACAAGAAGGGAGTTGGTATGCTTCCTAAAAGCAGAAGTCTCGTTCAGTGAACTGATTCGTCTTTTAAAAGACCGTCACTTAGCCCAAGTGTTTCTTAATCTCTAAAATTCGCTTTTATCTTGCATGGTCTAGTGTACAATAGCGATACCACCAATTTATCTTTTCTCATGATTGTATTTTGATGCTTAAAAGAGAATTTTGGTTTTCCTTTCTTTTGGCAGTTTGAAAATCTACAGGAAGGGCAGTGTTTTACAGGCCCCCAGATTCTGCTCATGTGAATTGACTTGGTAATTTGTGATATTCAGAGATGTTGGCAAACTTGGTTTGAACATGATTTGATGCTATGCTGTTGTTTATTTTTAAACAGTGTGGAGGATGCTGGGCCTTCAGCGTGGTGGGTGCCCTGGAATCAGCATTTGCAATAAAAGGGAAGCCTCTGGAAGACCTGAGTGTTCAGCAGGTCATTGATTGTTCCTATAATAATTACGGCTGCAATGGAGGGTCCACTCTCAATGCTTTGGACTGGTTGAATAAGGTGATTGCTCAGCCTTTCAAACCCTTTGTTTCTGCTTTTGTTTAGTTAACACGCATTTAGAACTTAAACAATTTACTCTCAGATACCAAAGAATGTTTCTAAATTCAGAAATTTAAATGACCAAAGCTTGAATTAATCAGAAGATTTCAAAATGGCTTGCTTTCAGGCAAGTCAGCTGTTCAGAAGTCAAAGTGTGAAAAATCTTGCTCGAGATTTGTTTTCAGAAAAATATGTATGTTTATTTCTTAGCATTTTTTACTAGGTAAATGCTCTTTTGCATAGATACATTCGCATCATGTCCCAGAAAGATGAGAGCATATGATGATTGATTTCCATAGAATGTTTGAATATTGAGATTATAAGGATGTTAGAAGTCAGCAAATTTAGTCACTCTTTACGTGGATGAAGAAATGAGCCCTGAGAGATGAGACCCTGTTGCCGGAGTAGCAGATGAGCCAGGACTGTGTCTTAAGTCTTCTGTTACCACTAGAGGGCCTTATCCCATATACCACAGCGTCTCCGTGTCCTTAGGACACTCGCTGACATTGCCCTATATCCAGTATCAACTGCACGAAGCCAGGCAGTGAAGCTGTTGCTGTGTTTTGTGAAAGTTGTCAGGCTGGAATTTTCCAAATTTGAATATCCTTTCCTTGTTCATTTGCTGTATTTGAGTCACCACATACCCGAAGACATCAGGGGCAGCCACGAATTGTGTCTCCTGGCTTCTGTAAGCACAGAATCAGAAAAGGAGGATTGTGTATCGACAACTAAAACATAGGTGACTCATGCCTATTTGACCTATGTCGAATGGCACAGAGACGGGGCTAGAATGCTTGCCCTGACCATGGCTGTGCATAAAGCACTGTGTTGAGTCTCAAAGACTTGCTGACAGAACTCATCGCTTTGGAAGGAAAACAGGTCGCCCTATAGTCGTCTCGGGAGAAAAAAATGGTAAGACTTTATTATCCAATGGAAAGAAGTTCTAAGGAAAGAAGATATAGGAAAAACAGTAGTTAAAGAGAAAGATAATTGAGTTTAATTACTTAGTATGTCCCTACCAAATGCCTAAGGATTTAATCTAAGGTCTTAATAACCTAATGAATATCCACGTGATGACGGTTTGGCCAAGTTGAACCTTATTTTGACATATCGCAGTAAGTTCTATTTGATTTCCAAAACTGCATTTTACACAGAAAACATTCTGGATGATTATTTTCTTTTAGACGCATGTAAAACTGGTGAGAGATTCAGAGTACCCATTCAAAGCACAAAATGGCCTGTGCCATTACTTTTCTGATTCACATTCTGGATTTTCAGTCAAGGATTATTCTGCGTATGACTTCAGGTAATTGTCTTATCCTATTGTGTCTTTCTCTCTGTTTCTTAATTTCTGACCCGTTGGCTATTCAGAATTAATAACCTGACTGAAGGCATCAGTGCATACATACAATTGTTTTAAGACCTGCTTTTTACTAGAGAGACCAATGGAGTGCTGTGGATGTTGTTTCTTACGTATGATGAGTTTATTTTTCCATTTATCATTACAATAGAATTAACACATTTAAATCCAGCTGAAAGTGCAATTTATATTGCCCACCTTCCTCTTAACAAATTGAGTTGTCATCATTGCCATTAGTATATTTCATCTTACTGTTGAACTAATCCAAAATTGCTTTGTGTAACTCTCCAGTTAGTATTAAGCCACCTGCTTAACCAAGAAGTATTTTTTGAACACCCTCGCATTTTTCAAGGCATCAACTTTAAGAAAAGCATAAACTGAAACTTAGAAGCAAGTAAGAGCATATTACTGGAGGCACTCAGTATGGGCACAAGGGAAGCATGGGGGTGAAGGAAAGGCCGAGGGAGGGGACTTGTGTTGGAAGTTGAAGGGCAGGATGACTTTGGGCAGGTTCAGGGGGAAACAGTCATTAAAAAGTGCTTTAAAAATGCATGAAAACCCGAAAGCCAGCTAGAAAACCATTGTGACAATTTGATACAGTGCAAAACAGGACAAGGGAAGCAATTGCTTTGTGCACGTAAAAAAAATGTAGAAGGAACTTTGCACAGTCTTTAGAAACAGAGAAAGCAGAAAGTAAATTATATTCAGCTGAGGTGACAGACTACTCTAGAACATCCTGATACTGAATATAAGAGAGTCTCTTGATCCAGATGGTGCCAACCCATGAGATCTGAAGGAAATCAAGGGTGAAATTCGATCATGAACAAAGTGGGACCCCTCTAAATAAGCACTAGAGAACCAGTGGACTGGCACATTGTCAGCACAGCTCCTGTCCACAGCAAGGGCTCTCAGGGTGACCCTAAGAACCAGACACCAGAAAACCTCGATCCCACAGACAGAGACTCCACAGAATCAATCACTACATGTGCAGAGTCACTGAGTGCATCATTCCACATCTTTGTGAAGGAAACACACTTTCAGAGATGAGCAAGTGTGCTTCCGTAGCTACTAGTTTCTTGAGAGAAAAAGGGAAGTGTGTGCACGAGAAGGAACTGGATTTTCAAAGTTATCACTTAAAAATTTCAGGGAATGCCTCATCATGAGTAGCAAAGTGAAAAAAAAAAAAATTAGGAAGAAACCAAAGAAGACTAGCCATTAGTTTGAATCAGAGAGTGAGAGAGAGAGAATGTAGAAGTCACTGGCGTTGATCTATCTAACCCTTTGGTTAAGAAGAAAGAGGTCCCTCTAAAAAAATCTGTATGTTTACACTGAATATAAACATTCTGATAATACAGTGCTAAGCTAATTGTGTTAGACTCCCCCAAGAAGATCTTTCTTTGATTCACTCATTCCTTCTCAAATATTTGCTGAACATTGTTTCAGGTTCTGGGGGCTCAGCAGTGAACTAAACAGACAAAAAACTGATTGTATATTAGTGATAAAGACAGGCAATAAAGAAAACAAATATGTACAGCATGTTAGATGTAATTCTTTCTAAAGAGAACTAAGTAAAATGGTGGGAGGAAGAGGAAACATCAGGGTGAAGGAAGGGGATTATGTGGGCCAGGATGGAGCTTCTTGAAAAGATATATCATTTGAGCAAAGACCTGGAGAAGCATGGAAATGCAGCCATGTAGACATCCAGGGAAATACTGTTCCAAGCAGAAGGAGCTGTGAAGGCTGCGAGACAGAAACGTGTGGCATATTTAAAGAACAGTGATGCCAATGGGACTGTAATGAAGAGAAGATGGATAAGACTAGTAGGAGATAAGGGAACGAAGGTTATCTAGCAGTACTCTCAGAGCAGTGTAGAAGAATGGTCTTAGATATGAGATATGGTCTTAGATATGAGACATCATAGATTAATACCCTCACTGAAAATAAAGCCCCACAGAGAATATTGAGGGATTTTATGTAAGAAATGAGAGAGAAAGTCAAGGATGAATCTATGCCTTTTGGCCTGAACAGCTGAAAGAATGGAATTAACTATCACTCGAGACATGAAAGTCTAATACAGGCACAGATTTAGCAAGCAACATCATGATCTAGCAGTAATCCTGAGAAACACTAGAAGGGAAATAAGGAAATGAGATAGAGCAAGGAGTGCAGGGTTTTCATATTAAGGAAAATAGTACTGAGGGTATTAATCCTACTGGAGAGCCTTTGGGGCCAAAGTAAACTATGCATTTCAATGCTATCACATCCAAATTGATGTTCGCTGCATTTCATGTCAGTTGAGGGTGCTGCCAGGGTCGGGGGTGAGCTGGATTTCCTGGCTCTTTAAGAGAGAAGAACCTCAGGCAAAAAACTGCACTGGCTCCGTGTTGGAAGCCTGGCTGACCAGGCCACTGCCACGGCCACTGCCTCCGCCTCCACCACCAGCACCGCCCCAGTGGTAAGGGCCTGAGGGTGTGGGAAGATTTTCCACGGCAACGCTGTAACCAGGCACTCGACCAGGCTCCTAACACTTAAGTACCACCACTTCCATCTGAGGTTTCTGAGACTCAGGGAGGGTCACGGAGCTAGTGAACTAACTATAGGGCCACATCAGAACTCATATTTGTCAAGCTCTGAAGCCCATACTTTTTCCCTACCTCTATTTTTCAGGTCATGAGCTCTTTAGTTTTTCAGTATTTTCAGACAGTCTCAGCCCAGGCACAGCTGTCATCCAAAAACTGCAAAAAAATCTTAAGCAAAACCTGAAAAGATCTAAAACTAAACCATCCAAAAACCAAACAAACAAGCAAAACCTCACTAAATAATAAGAACATAGTCTGGTCATAAAGGAAAATTACCATTTATACCCAGGCTTCTTCATGCATTTTTGTTTATCAGACCCCAGGAAAGACATTTCAGAACTCAATGTAAATATGATAATGACTATGTCAATAAAAGAGAAGGAATCCCCATATTAACAATGGATTGAAAACTAGGGCATAATATGAATACACGGAATTCTAGGAATGAAAAAAATGGAATAGGGTCTATAACAAAAGACCTACCTTAATCACTAAATCTTGATGACAATAAACTTTAGAATCTTTCAAAGGATGTAGGATTTGTAGCTTACTTATCCATAAAATGAATAGTAAGCACATGGAAACATGATTTGATAATGTATCCAATATCAACAATGGGTATTTTGACAGTACACTTGACCCTCAAACAACACAGGCTTGAACTGCACGTTCCAGTTATAAGTGGGATTTTTCCAGTAAATCCAATATGCTGCTTTATTTTCTCTTCCTTACGATTTTCATAATAACTTTTCTTTATAATAACTTTATTATAGGAATACATTAATTATATAAAATGTACAAAAACTGGGTTTATGTTATCAGTAAGTCTTCCAGTCAACAGTAGACTATTAAAGTTTTGGGGAGTCAAAAGTTACAGGAAGATTTTTGACTACATGGGGGTTCAACACCCCTAATCCCCAATCCATGGTCAATTGTAATTCTATATTGGGCTAATAAGGGAATTAAAGATGCTGTTTGGAGTATACATTGACTTGCTAAAAGCCAACGTCTTTCTGAAACAAAGTGATAACAATGCTAGTCAGTTCTGGGCCTGAATGGAACACTTGCCTGCAGATCTTGTCTGTGGCATATCCTCCTATTTCATATTCTCCAGTATCTTTGATACCTTTTCTTTCATGCTGCTTCAAAGCAGAGACTATTGCTCAATTGTTTTTTGATCTTACAACATTAACTACCCTTTGCATTCTAAAAATATTTCTTCCTGATGTTTCTCTTTCCGTCATGCTCTCTTTGTTCCTGGATCTTTGATGTCATATATTTACAGGATATTTTTTGTTATTTTCAAAAGGTGAAGACAGCTGTATCACTGTTTTACCAGGATAATCCTCTTTGTCATATTTGGATAACAAAATACTAAAAAATTTGACTATAAAACATTCAAAAAATTTGAATACGCTAAGAGATACATTATACACTAAAATCTATGCTGAACAAAATTGGTTTATTAGATAATTTAGAAATCAGGAAAAGAAGTGATACTTATTTTAAATTTAGAGTATAATTTGTGTGTTGGCATGCTACAAAATTTATACCCACAATTTTAGTATATTGATTTTGTGACATAGATGACTTCAGTCACCTGCTAGAGTCACTGGACTCTGGTGTGACTGGAATGACTCCAGTCTATAGCTGGAACTTGAACCTAGCTATGCGGAATTTCACAGACTATACCCTACCTGTCTCAAGGTCATAGTAATGAAAAAAGTTATTATTACAGTAGCAAAAATTAGGATTGACTGCTCATAGATCTCCATGAAAAAAAATCTTCACGTTAACAGGTAATATGGATGTTTAGAATGAATGTGTAGTTTCTGTCTCAATAAATTCTCTTATGCACTCAAGTTTTTCATCACCTGTGGACAAAATAACTGCTTGATAGAAACTGATCTCCAGCTAGGTATGATGATGGATTATTGATTCTTTCCAGCTACCAATCCAACCATGGCTTGCTGTAGCAATATAGGTATCTTACTAACTTGAAATATGAGTGACTTGGTTTCAGTGTCCACACACAAGGTTGACCTTTAAGAGTGTAAATAATGGTTTAATCATATACTCCCAATATTGGTGATGGCTGAATGCTGTGTAACATTAGACTTTATGAGTACATGTCCATGTGTGAGAGCAGTAACTATGTCTTTTGCAGTCTTCACAATCTACTACTAGTCCTCCTGGTAGCTTAGCATCTCTTCGGTTGCATAATGACATTTGCCACCTTGGAATAACCATCCCCTATGACTTCTGCATCTGGCATTCAGTAACGGAAGTTGGTCAGTTTCTTGACTCTCATGTGATGTGACAGAGATAATCCCTCCATGCCTTCAGTCTTCTCACTTTCCTTATAAGAAGAATTCCCTTAGAGCTGGATACTTTGCCAGCTAGTTACAAAACTCTACTTCCCATCTTCCTCGAAGCTAAACTTAGTTAACCGATAACTGAGTGCCAGCCAATGAGATCCATACAGGCATATGCACAACCTGCATGTTACTTTGGGGACATCTTGACAGGAATATAGCATTTCTTGCTCTTGGCTGTCTAAAAGATGTATTAAATGGCTGGAACTCCAGCAGCTACCATGGACCATTAATTGACCTTGGCAACAGAAACCTCACATGGCAGAACAAGAATCTAGAAAGATTCTGGCTTCCAGTACCCTGGAGCCTCAAAGCTGTTCTGGGCTGCCAATCTCCCAGACTTCTCTGAGTTTCCATTCTTTATGTCTTCTGTCATTGCAACCAAACCTACTCCTAACCATAAACAGAGTAAATAGATTACTTTTATAAAACATCTTTACCTTAAAAACTAAACTCCTTCGGGCACCTGGGTGGCTCAGTTGGTTAAGCATCAGACTCTCAGTTTCAGCTCCTCCAGTCATGATCTCATGGTTCCTGGGCTCACGCACCACATCAAGCTCTGAGCTGATGAGGGGAGCCTGCTTGAGACTCTCTGTCTCCCTCTCTTTTGCCCCTCCCCTGCTTGTGTTCTCTCTCTCTCACTAAAATAAATAAAACAAAAAAAATTAAACTCCTTGACCTTATATTTCCTCTTTCGGTAGTGACCAGGAAGATGAAATGGCAAAAGCGCTTGTTACCTTTGGCCCATTGGTGGTGGTAGTAGATGCAGTGAGCTGGCAAGACTATTTGGGAGGCATAATACAGCACCACTGCT
Source organism: Suricata suricatta (assembly GCF_006229205.1). Classification (NCBI taxonomy): domain Eukaryota; kingdom Metazoa; phylum Chordata; class Mammalia; order Carnivora; family Herpestidae; genus Suricata; species Suricata suricatta. The sequence continues at coordinate 67,509,249 of NC_043700.1, forward strand.
CTAGTGGAGAAGCAAATCATGCAGTCCTCATAACCGGCTTTGATAAAATGGGTAAGTGCCGATCAGATGTGATTAGTTACTTTCCAGCTTGACCTCTAATTAACAGATGATCACCATCATTTTTAAAATGCTGAAATTTGTTCCTTCTATGTATAAGTCTTCCTACAACCTTTAGTAGACTTTCAGGTATCCCCCCATCCATTTTGATGAATACCTTGTTAAATTGGTGATAATTCTTGATTTAAATAATGTACATTCTCCACCTGGAATGTTTAGAATACTTGTAAAAGATGCGCTTATTATTGTATATATATATATATATACATATATATATATATATATATATATATATATATGTATATATATATATATCTAACAATTCTTTTTTTCCCCCTTTTCCTAATTCCCTGGAATTGTGTGAATATTTTCATTTCATGCTATCTATAATCAAACATATATTTTTCCATTATTGGAGTGTGACACTAACTACAGCTCAGGTTTACTTGGCTAGTTTATTTAGCATCACATTACATTTTTAACCTTTTACTCAGAGCTACAATATTTATCAAGAACTAGACTTTAAATAAACATGCATTCACAAAAAAAAAATTTGAGTTTTTCAGAACTTTTTACCATTTTATGTCTTGTAGGAAGTACTCCGTATTGGATTGTGCGGAACTCATGGGGAAGTTCCTGGGGAGTAGATGGCTATGCCCATGTTAAAATGGGAGGCAATATTTGTGGTGAGTCATGAATTCATGTTTAAAACTTCAGGCTAAATGTCCAGGAAAATACTTTGAATATATTAAAATTACACACCTACTGAGCACGTAGTGTGCTTCCAGTGAGTGCACTCGGACCACTTTTACAGTAATAGTTTTTATTCTTTAGCCAGTTGATAAAAATAAAATAGTGTTGGGGCACCGGGGTGACTCTGTTGCTTAAGTGTCTGACTCTTGATTTCAGCTCAGAGCATGATTTCATGGTAATGAGATAGAGCCCCACATTGGGCTCCTTGCTGGGCCTGCTTAAGACTCTGTCTCTCTCTCTCTCTCTCTCTCCTCCCCTGCGCCTCCCCCATTGTGCATATGCATACTCATGAGTTTGCTGTCTCTCAAAAATAAATTAATTTAATTAATTAATATTCTTAAAACAGACACTATGCACATGTTCATATTTTGAAAAGAAAGAGGGACTTCCTGGAAAACAAATATAGTGAGTAGAATATGATAAGATAGAGTAATAATTTACCAAAGTTAACATCAAACACCATATAAATAATCAACTTAGGAGGCTGAAATTCTCCAAAAACATCACCAAGTTCCAATTTATTTTATATACCTCTATGAATTTTCCTCAACTTGTGCATTATCCTACCCCCTGAAGGATTATCAGGAATCACTTTTTCTTTGTATCAAAATGTGTGAAAATCTGAGCGTTAGGATGGTTTCTGATTTAATATGCCCCTTGTCACACCTATGGATTCACGGAGAACAAGCTCTGGGATTGAGAGGCTAAAGTGAATACCAAATATGCCTTTTTACTGAATGTAATGTTTTGGAAGGGAATTAACTACAAACTAAATTAAGATAGTTTAGTATTTTATGCTATATTCTAAAACCTATATTTAAACATGTATTCTAAGGTTTTTGATCTAGTAAATCAGCATAGTTACGAATCAAGTTTGACCCAAACTATACTGTATGTGAAAGTGATGATTTAATTTCTCATGATAATGATTCCTAGCATGCATACAGATTTTTAAAAGTTGTAGAACCCTCCAGAAAGTGAGAATGAGAAAAAAGAGTATAGAAAAGCTTGAGAGTTTATATTTTGATTCAATCTAGTGACTACTGGCCAATAGTTCCATAAAGTAGGATCCATGAGCATTCATCAAAGGTTTGTTCTATCACCCCAATGAAATATTTATCTTAGTTATTTATGAAGGAGAGTGAACATCACAGAAATCTTCCAGCCAGAGCACTAACAACCCAATCAGGCCTCCTCTTTTTAGCATCATGAGGGGCTTTTACAGTGTTGGAACTTGCAGATAAATTACTGCTGCCATTCATTGAACCTCGGCTGCTAAACATAAATTATCTCTATCAAGTTGGTGGTACTTGGATCTGGGCTGCTTTAGAGCTCTGGTAGGAGAGTTGTAAGAACATAATTCAACATTGGTTCACAATTGCCTCAATTATGACTCTGTCTTCCACCCCCGCACCTCTTCTTCATCCCCTGTCTACGAAGGGTGAGTTGAAATATTTCTCCTCTTGACCTCTTTTCCAATTTGATTTTCCAAGGCTTACCTGATCCCTGAAGGGATCCAAATCCTTCCTGAAAATGAATATTTCCTGAAACATACATACTTAGTGATGATCACATATCTCTTATGAACAATGGTATAACACAAATAGCATCCCATGGCCCCAAGAGATTTTAAAGACATAGCTAATGACAATGACACCCAGTCTTCAAATGGACTATTTATTGCTTTCACCATGATATTGAGATGTAGGGTCTTGTGTGCTAAGAAACATAGCACATTTGTGATTTATTTAAATTCTGTGCAAGTTCTGGGTTTGAATTTTCAAATTATATTTATAATATTCCTATAAATAATTTTATTGCCTCTAAGCAATATATATGAGTGCAATAAAGATTTCAGATACATTCATCTATTCAGGTAATAAGTCATTTGGGGTTTTTTTGTAGTTTCTTGAAACAAAAATATTAGTCATCTCTCCTAGTATCTACTTTTGAAGTCGCCATACTTATACGACAGGTATGATCATTCCATTATTTCTTGGAGGAAATCATTAATGATTTCTTTTTTTTCCCAGGTATTGCAGATTCTGTTTCTGCTGTATTCGTGTGATTTCCTGGGCAGATCAAGGGATGACTACAAAAATGAAGATCCATAATGGAATGGAGCATAGAACTTCAGCATTATTTGCCTTTAGGCCATCAGTTCAGTGGCCTGGGAGTAATCTGTGGGAAAGTTTCCTACTTTAAGATAAAGGTCAGGTTAAGAATCTCTTCAATTTGAAGAGGCTTTTATCTGGTTTGATTATTGTTTTTGTTTGCTTGTTTTATTGATAGACTTCTAGTAGGATTAGAGAAGAGATAGGAATTTCTTTTCCTTTGTATAATATAATCACTGCCTTAGGTTACACTTATATACAAGAAGAGTCAGCCTAAGAGGGGTGTGCTTCTACAGGTATATTCACAGCCCACTGAGATGGAATTTCTTAAGAATTATGAAATGCCAATCACTTTACCTCCACAAAAGATGCATACCCCTTGAACTGTAGAAAGGTCATGTAGAAAAGAGCAAAAGGACAAAGTCACCTTTTAAGAGAAATAGATTGAAATTGAAGGACCAATATGGCAGCTATATGGTAGGAAAAACTCAAGTAGCGTTGACCGAGAGACAAATCATTTAGGAAACTTTGAATGTCAATAGGATTCCAATAGGTCTTATTTCTTATTTTATTCTCCCTGCATTGAGGAGCAATGCATTTTCCCACATTTTCACACTCTCTCTCTCACTCTTTACTGTGTCACTTCTAAATTTTTCTGGTGGTTTGACTTCCTTGACTAAAGAAGTTTCATATTTTTACTTTCCATTTATATTTTATAACCATTTATTTGGCCTCATTTGTTTCCAAGCTTTTATCAAACCGGGATCTCACCTTTCTGTTCCTCCCACTGTTCCTAGGCACCACCCCTTTCAAAGCCTAATCCAATCAGTATGGAGTATCAGCCAAACTGAATTTCCCAAGCTCTCTGTTTTCCCACTCTTCTGTATATTTTTCCCAGATTCCCATTGTAACTACATTTTTGTTCAGCTCTTTGCCTTCCACCTGGTTCCTTGTTCTTGATGCCTGGGGTTCTCTCTTCCAGAAGTCACTAGGTGTGTGTGTGGGAATTTAAGAGCCTCGGGGCATAAGCGCTGATCTACTCACTGAATAGAAGTATTACATGGATTAATATATGAAAATCATATCAAATATTGCATATGCAAACTTTCCTCTTCTGAAATTTATGGTTGTTTTCTAAGGTAGAATATTTTAACAAAAACAGAATTTTAAACATAATAGCAACCACTAAAAAAAATTGAGGGATGCCTCAGTTAAGCATCCGATTCTTTTTTTAAGCTTATTTATTTTTGAGAGAGAGAGAGAGAGAGGGCATGAGTAGGGGAGGAGCAGAGAGAGGAAGAGGCAGAAGCTGAAGCAGGCTCCAGGCTCCAAGCTGCCAGCACAGAGCCCAACGCAAGGCTGGAGCCTACAAACCGTGAGACCATGACCTTGGCTAAAGTAGGTCTGTTCCGCGACCAAGCCATCCAGGTGCCCCAAGCATCTGAGTCTTGATTTCAGCTCAGATCATGATCTTGCAGTGCATAAATTTAAGCCCTGCATCTGGCTCTGTGCTGACATAGAGGAGCCTGTTTGGGATCCTCTCTTCCTCTTTCTCTGCGCCTACTCTGCTCAAGCGTGCTCGCTCGCTCGCTCTCTCTCTCTCAAAATAAATAAATAAACGTTAAAAAATGAGGACATCCCATTTTCCTCTTACTTTTGACCTTTATCCACGCCTTCCTTAGAAAAAGAAAAAAACAAAACACTGTATTATTTTTTGTTTTATACCAACCAGAAGCAATTTTAAAAGAATACATGTTGACCCAGGTTTAGAAGTGTTTCAGGAAGAAAAATATCGATGTTCTGATTAACATTTTACTTAGCCAAGCACGTCAGAAAAAAACTGTGTCCTGGTCTTTCAAGCTTGTGTTTATTTACTGACTTCTATATAAGTGTCCTTCCAATACTCTTTTTCAAATGTTAAAGAATTTTTTTTAATTACAAAATGAATAATACCTCTCAGCTGTTCTGGATTTTGATGGCATTTATAATAAAACAACCTATATTTGACTTCGGGTGAAAAAGACTCTTTGGACGTAAGTGTGTGGCCTACATTTTGTGAACAGTGTTAACGTCCTTTGCATTCACATAAGAGTTTTCTTAGCTCCAACGCCATATATTCAGTTTTTGGTTTTCTCCATAGACACCTTAACCTCCGTGTCTCCAGAATGATTCCCTCTTCCCCTCCTTCTAAAAACAAACAAACAAACAAAAAACACCAAACAAACAAAAAAACAAAAATATGTCTGCACCTCCTAGAGTCTCTATTTGGTTAACAGCATCAACATTATGTAATCATCCAATCAGTCAGAGTGAGGGAAATTTTAGATATTTAATCCGGTCAACTACACCTCAGTAACCCATCACGTAATCACCTACCTTCTCTCCATTTCTACCATCCTTTCCTAGATGCATGTCCTTTAGAAATGTCTTATCTCCCCTCGTTAGTAGTCTACTTTAAAAGATACCATGCCAACTCTTTTAAATACTTTTCATGAAGAAGCCCCTTTTCTACCTTCTTCACTTCAGTCTCTGCTGTTCTACATGGGCTTATGCTGTCCTCCAGCCCTAACAAGGTACTTGAAGCTCACCCAGTGAGACTAAAAGGAAAACAATGAAATTTTCACATAAAATTGGGAGTCACAACCAAAATCATCAAGATGTTTCTGGGTGTGATCTCACAAAAGGAGATACTAAAGCTCTCAAGTGAATACTAAATTATGCAACTTTATGTAGACTCTGTGACCCCTTTAAAATTTTTAATTGAAAGTAGATCATTAGCATTAGCACTAGAAACAAATTTGAATGGGAGCAAGGGTAGAAACTGGCATTATAAATTGTTTTGACTTTACATCAAGAATTATTGATATATTCTTTGAAAGAGAAAACTCTTATAGCTCTTTGGTTTAGATACACCAAGAAATAAAAAGAGCTAAGTCAACTCATTTAGTCTGTTAAAAGAATAAACCTTGATAAATAGCATTTATTCTAAGATTCCAAGGCATCTTGGTGACAGATCTGCTAACATATTTTTTTTTCATTATTGCATGAGAAAAAACAGAGATTGGGGTAAGTATTGTTATCCCTGTCATCTAGATAGTAAACTGGGGCTTACACCGGAGTATGGACCAGAACAGATAGTTGATAAATGGCAGTGCCAGAATTTGCTCACAAGCTCACTGATTTCAAAGCCATTGCTTTTAGCCACCATTTTACTTGTCTTTCTAATTTTCAGCCACAGTCAGGTACTATGTACATGTGCATATGTACACACACACATGCACACATACACACACACACACACACACGCACAAACAAACGGCCTTGTAGGTAAAAGCAATTATATGTAATTGTCTAGAGACAAACTAGACAACATCATCCTTATAAGAAAAAACTTGTAACTGAGACCAAAGAATAGTTCAATTCCATCAAGAATTTGCTGCTTGCTTATAGATAATCACCCTAGGTCAAGGCTGATGGGCATTTAGATCCCTTTGGTAATATTTTGCACTCCCTTTATATAAGAAATTTAATTAAGTATTGCCAGTCTCCAGGCCAATCTGGAAAAAGAATGTCTGTCTGATCTAAACTCTTGGTCTAATACTCGTTATTAGAAATGAACTGAATCACTGTTTAGTCTGTTTTCTCCTCCTTTCTTTTGGAAAGTTCGGGAAACTATCACTCATTTCAACTTCAATCCTGTATTGACTCTGCCTCCCAGACCACAAGCGTTGGAGCTAGGAAGAGCACCTTTGGCTTTCTGGTCCAGAGGTGCTGGAAGCCGGGACCTCTCCCGAGGAAGGGACTGGCTTACAACAGGGAAGAATAAAGCCAACACCTACACCAGAACGGAAGAGGTGAGACACAGAGGATCCCCAAGAGTTCTAGGAATACAGTTCTCCAGGAACTGGATCCCCAGGCTCCTCTCAATTCTTTGAGCTAGTGGGGTAATGATCTGCCAAGTTCCTTCTAGGCTAGCTTCAGATAGATTTCTGTCTTTGGTCATCGAAGAATCCTAATAGATACAACCAATATTTCCAAAACAATATATGGCAAAAAAACTAATTCTTACTATTTCTTAAATTTTTTATTGTGTAACTCTTTGTATAAAATGACACATTTTATTGCATAAAATATTTGAAATCACTGAAGTTTCATGCTTTTTAAAGTATGAAATGAGATCATGATTATGTTAAATGGTTTACCTTAAGGTATAATTATCAGGGGACAATTGAGTTTTTAACAGGAAAACCTATATACAATGTTACAATTCAACTGAATTAGTTTCCTTAATTCATCATTACAAAAATGAGTTAATAAAATTATTTACAGGATTGAATCATTAGAGCAACACATGCTTACTGATGTATATACATATATTACATAGGACTCGGTGTATCATGCAATTTCATAGAAAACTTAAAAAAACAAGACTGAGAAATTCGTGTCTTCATAGATCTTTGCGGATGATTTTAATCTGATTCATCACTGCTGAAGTAAGAGCTGTCGCAATATTCGGCCGTGTAAACAAATTTATGAATAATTGGGTTCATCTTCGGTATCCAGTGTCGGGGAACCAGATATGTTGAAAGATTAAATAAATCTACAAATACCTTGTACCTGTCACTGGAAAAACACAAATATACAAATTTTGTAGATTTATTGACATGAAATATTTAAAATTTTTAAAGAAAAAATTTCATGATTTTTGCCATAATTAGTACTAATATGCTTAATTATATATTATAAATTACATTTTGTGTATTATGTACTACATATGTATTACATATTATACATATATAATTAAGGAGTATACTTATTAAATGGCCTTATCTTCATTCCATATCCATAGTTCATGCCCATAAAACAATATTCTGTGTTTTGTTGATCCTGACCAAGCTGGTTCAGATTAAAACCTAGAGTCTTATGATTGCAATACTACCTTCATAAAGATAAGGGTGTGTTCTTGTTTCTGGCTTTTAAAAGATGGTATCCAAAATTTAAAAAATTAAATCACACAAAATTCATAGTTGTTCATTAGAAAAATCTTTCCCACCTGCAAAGTAGCTGTCAAGTAACTGACATGAATGGACTAATAAATTGAACTCCCATCTTAGATTCATAATAAATGTCTATAAACGTGGTTTTAACATTTACAGTAGTTCTTATGTGTGTTAGTCAACTGTTCTAACTGTTGCAGTTTTATAGCAGAAGAGCATTTGCCTTTGAGGTCAACTTAGACTTCAAGTTCTGCTTTGTCACTTACAACTCGTGTGATCTTGGACAAGTTGTCTAAACCTCAGTGTCTTGGCTCCTAACTCTGTAAAATAAAAAGTACAATCACTTCCTCTGACTGGGCTTTTGTAAAGACATAGTGGGATCATGGCACATTAAAAATGCTGTTTGTGTTAATTATTCGCACCACCGCTAATGTGAGAGTTCATGTCCTATAGACATTCATGCTTAGAGAATGTATCCCCGGGGAAAGAAAGTATTTGTAACGACTGTGGAAGTTCTAACCTATGAATCTTATAAATCTTTTAGTCCAGATTTTGTTCCTATATAAATTTATAAAAATGTATAAACATGATAAAGAATTGAACATGTAAGTTTTATAACTGTCAATCTGAGATTGGGATAGAGATGAAGAGGGATGAAAGCCAGGTACAATATAAAGAATTTTAGGGACTAAATGTGAATATCTAATTTATTCTGGAACAGATTCTCCTTTCCCAAAGGGCCTTGTAAGTTTCCCTCTTTTCATATATATTTATCTTTATATCCATCTATAATATTGTGAACATTAAATAAATTAAGAAAACAAATGTCCTGGAAGTCTCTCTAGCGGGTTTTAAGTGCTAACTAAATATTAACCCCTTTCCTTGTAACTACTCTGTAGGCACTCTCTGGAGTAGATAGAAGTAGTTTTTAGAAAACAAACTCATACCAGGGAACAAGAAACTATTTTTTAGCTGTGTCATTCACCTGAGTGTGAGGATATTAGTGGAATGAATGGCACCTGTTTGAGTCTAGTCCAAACTTGGGCCAGAATGAGTTGAAAACATTCCCGTGAATTCCTCATATCTTCTCAGGTTAGGCAGCCATTGACACCTTGCCTCATCTCATCTCAGGGTGAACTTCCAGGGCTAAGGATATTTACAATGACCTCTCTAATAGGAACACCCTAATCTAGCCAGTATGAATGTGTTGTCAGGAGTTCAGACAGGAGCAAATATAAAACACATTTCCGAGGTAATGCACGTGTATGTGGAGAAACAAAGAATCAGAGATTCCCACCAAGGAAAACAGGTGAATTTCCCCATCGTACCTCACTGTTGAGCGCAGGTACTGGTAACCAGAGGACCCTCCGGTGCCAGCTTTGCTGCCCAGCATCCTGTGCACCATGCACACATGGTTATCTAGGCAAACACACAAGGTAACTCCATGGGTGTTTTTCTGCCATTAGTTCCACAATGTTCTAAAACAAGGGCTTGGTAATGATTATTACTTCTAAGAAACCACTCACACCTTATCACTTAGCCATATGGAAGGTGTACATGTGAGAGCTAGTTGAAACCCGTAGGTTGCCTGGCACCCCACTGGGTTCAGGTTACATGCAACTGACTCCATCCATCATTATGTTTAGCCTGCGGACACAATAGGGAAGCACTGGGCTGCATTATGACTTTCAGGAGCCCTCGCCACCTTTGTCTTCATGCATGGGTCCCTTCCTCCATTAAAAAAATACACATACTTACACACACACACACACACACACACACAGGTGTATACACACACATATACATGTGTATATATATATGCACACATACATATATGTATATATATGCATGTATATAAATTATTATTTTTGATGTTATGAATAGTTTAATTTTTATTGCTCATGTATATAAATTATATTTTAAAATTGTATTGGCTTCAAGATGAATAAGTTGTGGTTATATATTAAGACATTTTATTTAAACTCTGGTTAACTTTTTCTTCTAATTATCAAATAATACAGTTTCATGGGCCCCTAAGGGTACGCTGGGCTAGGTGCTACGCCTGCTGTGTGTACCAGGTAAATGGCCCTGGAAAAGAGTGATTGTTGGGCTGATTTTTTTAAAGAGCTCATTCACACACAAAGGAGGAAAGATAAGATAGTGGGAAGGGGAGCCGGCAGATAGAGAAAAGGAGTAAAGGAGCAGGATGCGGGCGAAGGGTTATCGAGGTTGGGGTGGGGGTGCTGGAAGGTGTGGGCAGACTTACATCTCCATTTGGTCATGAGTGCGTCTATGTCCATCAGATAAGTCAGCAACTGAAAAGGGACCTGGAATCTAGGCTCTTCCCTAAAGGGGAAATAATAATAAATCTATTGAAGCAAATCCAGTGTGTTCAAAAGGGCAGGAGTTTTATAATCTCTTGGCCCCAGAAACAAATGTGAACTCTGCCTCTTAAGAGCTGTAACAGCACTTGATTACTGTCTCAGTCTTAGTTTCTTCACATCAAAAATGAAGATACTACTGCTCATCTTATAGCATGTGTTTAAAGAATCTAGAACTTTCCATGTAATGTACATGAAATAACCAGCCAGAGTCACACCTAACATTGATTCTCATTAAAAGGTAGAATATACACTATCTCAGATTCACCAGACAGTACTACTCAAAATCTTCTCCTGGGCAAAGATATTAAAACACAGAAGCAAAAACTGCCCTTTATTTCTTCTAATGTATATATTTTTGTCCTTTCTTCTAGTCATTCAACAAATCTCAGTATATTTTCTGCTTCAGATACATGTACTTGAGTGGCACACATTTAGTAAGAGTTTAAGAAAAGAGTCAAAAGATCTTGTTGATATTTCTGAAGAGATGAATTTGAGATGATTAAAAAATCAAATAAATACGATGAGATCTAGTCAACAGAGGTTTTATTTTTGTTGCTGCTTTTAATATTAGCTAGTGTGCTCTCCATTGTTCTGGCACATTTAAGTTATGAACCATGGAGATGAGGCCTTTATACACATGTGATGGGAGTAGATGGACATTTAAGGGACACCTCAGACACTTTAGACGGTGAAGACTATTTTACTTGAAATTGCAGAATAAAGAGAACAACAATTTATAAAGGTGTTTTCACTTTACCCACTTTTTTTAATTTCATAAAATAAGAATAACTCAACAACCTTGTTTAATGATGGAACACGTTTTATGACTGAGTTTCTGAGGCAGATTAAACTTTGGCTTTTTAGGACACTTAATGTCATATGATATATTATAGAATTTAATTAAAAGAATGTTTCATCAATTAGTGTGTGTGTGTATATATGTATATTTCTACCCACCATAGGGATAAAGTTATACTCATACTATCTAAAAGAAACAAAAAACAACTAATGAACTGTCACAATTATTTTCTAAGCTTTCCCCAAACTAATGACTTTATAAAACTATGATTGCAATTTATAAGCCATTTATGTTATCTGTATTCACTCCTCAATTTCTGTTTCTACTGTTCTGATTTGCTTTTACCTGTAAAAATATATCATCAAGGCCCCCTGAAGAGCTCTGTATGACAGCCGTCTTTCACCTGTAAGATACAGAGCAAGTTTTAATTTAAAGAGAAATTTAGGGCAGTCATATTAATTTAGCATCATCACCTTAAATAATGAAGTTTTATATATTTTTAGAAGGCAGGGTAAAGGGGGCACCTAGCCCCCTGAGCCTGGCTCAGTTGGTTGAGCGTCCAGCTTCCACTCAGATCATGATCTCACGGTTTGTGGGTTTGAGCACCGCATTGGGCTCTGTGCTGACAGCTCAGAGCCTGGAGCCTGTCTTTGGATTCCGCGTCTCCCTCTCTTTCTGACCCTCCCCTGCTCATGCTCTCTCTCTCTCTTTCTCTCAAAAATAAATTAAAGATTAAAAAACATTAAACATTTTTAAAAATGTTTTTTAAAAAAGAAAACAATGTAAAGGTTTTTTTAATGTTTATTTATTTTTGAGAAAGAGACAGAGTGCAAGCTGGGGAGAGGTGGACAGAGAGGGAGACACAGAATCTGAAGCAGGCTCCAGGCTGTGAGCTGTCAGCACAGAGCCCCATGCAGGGCTCGAACTCATAACCTGAGCTTAAGTAGGACGCTTAACTGACTGAGCCACTCAGGTGCCCCAAAAACAATGTAAAGTTTAATTTAAATTTTTTATTCCTTAGATTTTAAAAAGCAAACATATATATACACATACACACACACTTTAAATATATATGTGATATGTATTATACATATGCATACTTTATTTTTATTTTTTTATTTTTAATAGTTTATTGTCCAATTGGTTTCCATATAATACCCAGTGCTCTTCCCCACAAGGGCCCCCACCATGACCATCACCCCCCACCCTTCCTCCCCCTTCAGTCCATGGTTCGTTTTCAGTATTCAGTAGTCTCCCTTGATCTGTGTCCCTCACTCTTCCCCGCTCTCTTTATATTTTATATATATATATATAAAATATGTATGCACTTTAAATTTCCAAAACCTTAAATATCATGTTAGGAAAACTTGATATAGAAAATATCTTACTTCCATTATAAAATATATTTTTCAAGCCATATAGTAAATTGATTTACTTTTTAGAAAGTTAAATAAGACTCATTCCAAGGTTCATTGGAAAGTAATTTTTTAGTTCACTTAAAATTACTTAGATTAGTTAAAATCACTCAGCTTCAAGGAGTACAACCATTATATAAAATCTCATAGGGGCTCCTGGTGGCTCAGTCCATTAAGCATCAGACTTCAGCTCTGGTCATATCTCACTGCTTGTGAGTTTGAGCCCCGCATGGGGCTCTGTGTGGACAGCTCAGAGCCTGGAGTCTGCTTCAGATTCTGTGTCTCCCTATCTCTCTGCCCCTCCCCCATCCTCTATCTCTCTCTCTCTATCTCTCTCTCTCTCTCTCAAAAATAGAATAAAACATTAAACCTTATATGTGTGCTCTAATAAAAGGCTTTTGCTCTATCAGCAGAAAAACAAAATTTTGCTATTCTTTACAGAGGTATTATAGAAAACTGGGGCTAACAACATTTAAGTTTGTAGAATTTAATTTCATATGCTACTATGCCTTATACTGATGTTATAGAAATTAACATTTACTTCTATCTACCTATTTGCAAAAGCTTTATAAGTACTTTATAATAAAAGATTCAAATACAAACGAACACAAAAATTTTAAACATATAAAAGAGTTATTGATGAAAGGGTTGATTATACTGGTCAATTGGTTTCAGAAAATAATAGCCCAACATTAATTATGCTGGAAGGTCTAAATATGTGCTTTTCTTAATCTGCTTGGGAAACTTCTTTCCTCTGTCAAACCGCCCAGTGCTCACAATAGTTATTCTTTTGGTCTCTGGCTGCTACTGTACTGTTTGTAGTTATACCGATGGTCTTCATTTCCATCCCTATTAGACTGAACCAATTGCAAAATCGTATTCAATTTCTCTTGGTATCCAATACATCTGATGCATATTATGAAAGCTTCTGACTAATGTCTTTAAGATGAAGGGGCATGTAAACTTCTTTATGAGGTGGTAACAGATAAAACAAACCCAGTTCTTGTTTCTGTAAGTGGGATATAAATTTTCATTTTACTTCCCCCACATGAGGTTTGATATTTTGATCTTGCAGTCATACATTCTGGGGAAAGGATCCTTAGAATAAAATACCTTTACTAAGGAGATGCTCATGACGTTTCTCATCAAATAAGGAGAGCAACACCTCTTTTTGTTTCTGAAATTCAGCCATTTGTTCCTCCTTTTCCTCTGATTCTTCCTTAGCCTTTAGGAAAAATATTACATTAATATTCCCAAGAGAGACCATAGATTCTTACTTTGGAAAACATCTTTTGTGAGAAATAGACTCACCAGGAGCAGAAAGAGTATACTTGGAATATTAACCATATCATCTAATATCACAGCAAATTATGAGATGGATCTTCACACTCACTGGTTCTATCCTTTTATTTAAGTTTGCATGATTTGTTAATCTCAAATATCATGAGAAATTTTCATAAGTAACATGAGAAATGGACTCAGATGATTGGAAATAACTACAAGTAGTAGATATGATCTAGTTTTAGAGAACAATTTTTTAACAAGGGAAAGGAAATAAGGAAAAGTTAAGAATTTCTGGTCAGAAAAACTATTAACTCTATTAAAGTTCTATAATCAGTATTATATGTTGTAAGTATAATTTCTTAGATGATTTTCACCTTCTGATATTTATTCATTTGGTATCTATTGATTCATTTCAGGAAATTCTTAGTTTTCTGCTTTACTTATAACCCAGTTAGTTGAGCTGATGCAAAAATTAGTTAACTCACTTATTTTCCATTTGTCTGAACGATTGTTCATGTGGTAGGAACTTGTATGCACATGATTGTCAATTAATTATTCATTTATTTAATAAATGTCATGTTAAGTTGATAGAGATAAGGTGAGCAAGAATTGAGTTCCTTAGGGCACCTGGGTGGCCCAGTGGGTTAAGTGTTTGACTCTTGGTTTCAGTTCAGATCATGATCTTCCCACATTGGGCTTTGTGTTGACAGTGCAGAGCCTTCTTGGGATTCTCTTTCTCTCCCACTCTCTCTGCCCCTCACCTACTCACACACACACAATTTCTCTCTCAAAATAAATAAATACACTTAAAAAAATAGAGTTCCCTGATCTCATGCACATATTATCTGATGGGAATAGGATATTGAACAAATAATCACCTAGGCATTACATTGCAAGTATTGACAGTAACATACAGGAGGAGCATAATGCCATGATAAATTATAGTAGTGAGGAGGTCAGGGGATATCTTTCTGAAGGAGTTTTCTTTGAACCAAGACCTAACGAATAGGAAGGAATCACCTGAGGAAGAATACGCCAAGTCCAGAGAATAACACATAAAAAGACCGTGAGATGGTGGTAAATTCAAAGAACTAAATTCAACTTAAGGAAATTCAGTATGGTTGGACCACATGAGATCACAAAACAACTTGAAGACTATGTTAAAGATGTTTATCTTTATTTTAAAAACAATAGGGAGTCATAGACATGTTTTTATGCTAAAGCAAAACATGATCAGATCTGCATTTTGAGAAGATTGCTTCAACTGCAGTGTGGAGAATAAACTGGGATGGAGTCATACTGGAGAGAAGTATAGAATGGCTGAGAGAATATTATAAATCCAGGCGAAAAGCAATAGCAGTTTTCACTTGACTGGTGGTGGTAGATTAAATGGAGATATCTGAGAGCTATTTAGAAGGTAAAGTTGGTAGGATTTGATGATAACTTGAAGTGGTTGAGGAAGAGGGAGGTGCCAAAGATCAATTGTGTGTTTCACCATTGACAAATTAGATGGTTTACAAGAGAAAAACTTCTTCAACTTGTCGAAGACTAAGTTGGTATGAGAGTGGAAGGACGAGGAAATTGTTTTTAAGTTTAGTTTTATCATTATGTTTTTGAAAGGACCAGGAGGGAATTATAAAGTAAGATGCTAAATATGTAATTTAAAATTAAAGGAGATATCTATGCTGGAAATAAATGTTTGAGAGTTATTGGCATATTAGTAGATACTGAAATGGTGGGTATAAATGAGTTCATCTAGTGGAAGAGTACAGAGAGAGAACACAAAGGGTCTAAGCCAATCCCACCACTTACTGGTTTGAGAAAGAAAACTAAGCCAATAAAGGAAACAAATCAAGACAATAAGGATCAGAGAATTAAAGGAAGACAGAATGTTAGGTACCAAATTCAAGGGAAAAAATTCTCAAGCAAGAATAAGTAGTCATTATTATTGAATACTACTAGGAGATCAAGTAAAATAAAAATGGCCATTGGATTTACATACCTAGAGGCCATCTGTGAATGATGCCACAAGAAGATAGACTAGTTTGGGTTGAGGATTAGTTGAAAGAAAAAGAAATAATTGTGCTAACTACTGTTCTAAATACCTTACCAATATCAACCTAATTAGATGCTCATAATAACTTTACAAGGTAGATACTCTTACTTTCTATTTTGCCATTGGTGAAAGTTAAGCAAAGGGAGGTTAAGTAACAGAAGAAGTTCAATGTCACAGTTATTAAGAGATGAAGGTAGAACTTGAACCCATGCAATGTGACTTTAAAGTCCCTGCTATAGGCACTTCCTGATACAGCTTCTCCAGATACAGCCTCTCCAAACATAGGCTTGAAATAATTTTTTCAAAACATTTAGTAATGAAGAGAGGATGGGGGAGGGGCTGTAGTTTGAGGGAAATGAGGAATCAATCAACAGTATCTCAAGTGAAAGAAATTTGAACTGAGGGACAGTAAGAAGGGCCTAGGATATCTTTGATTGATCTTTTGTGAGCCTACTTCTATCTAGAATTGGTCATGATATGGATATGAAATTTTCAATAAAAATAAAAAAGGTCTATTAATCTTATATATTTATCAAACACAAAATTGTACCTATAATAAACTTGTTACTTTATTTTTATAGTTCATAAACAAAATAAATTTAATCCTGTAATATATTTGTGTAGATGCACTTGTTAAAGAAAAGAATATAAGAAAAATAAAAGAGAAAACTATATATTTGTTAAATAAAATTTTCAATACTTTATCTGTAGTAAACATATTTACTTATGGCATCTAAATACCTGAATTCTTGTGAATTCTTCTTCCAGGCCTTTGAGAATGTTGTTTTCAAACTTTCCCCAGAAGTTAAATCCTTGTGGCTCTAAACCTGGTGTTCTTTCCAGCCATGCCTGAAGTATTATTTTTTAAAGTAAATATATTATAAAATTTAAATATGTAAAATACATTGTACCTAACATCTATGAACCTAAAACAGGAAATATATCATAAGTTTTTTGCATATAAATATTTCTCTTTCCCTTAAATGTCTTCATTTACTGATTAGCAATTTATATTTCATTCCTTAATCTTTAAAGCAATCATATTAATAATGTTTACTTTGTATTTATTAAGAAATGTGTTATTATAGAAATTCTAATTTTGTTCTATAAGTCTATAAACATATCTAAATGTTTTTATGCAGTCTTCTGGTTTATTCTCAAAATACCTTATGTCTTAGGACATGAAAGAATTATGACATGCATATGATATGGTCTCTTCTAAATGGAAAAGCATAGTATCTTGGCAACTTTGAAATCTGAAATCAACTAAACATTCAGTTATTTTAAGAGTCCACAAAAATTGTTTTCTTTACTTTAATAATTCCACCAGTTAACAAATAAAACTTTTTAATGTAGAAATGAAACAAAATTCATGTAGAAATTTAATGTAGAAATGAAACAAAATTTCAAAACCCAAAATAAGTCAGTTGAGAGTCCTGACTTATTCTGGGTTTTGAAATTAGCTTTGTGACTCTCCCTCCCTATCTTTATGAGCGGCGTTATATATGTTAACCTAAATCCACATTCACAATAACCAGGGGATCAGTGTGCAAAGTGTAAGTCACAAAAAGAACATTTTAATTTGTAAAGGAAAAACCCTTGTGAAGAAAATCAAGACCATATAATCTTTATTTAATAATTCATATGTGAAAAAAACACTAATCCCTCAAGGCCTTTGATAGACCCATGGGGAAGTAAGATATGAAAGAAACAAACTCTGAAGGCTATACTCTTAGTATTCAGTTTGAGAAAAACACACAAGTTGTGGAACTTTTCAATAATGGAATAATTTAAAGAAGTAGAGCTCACTGAATAATTAACTACACTCAGTTTAAAAACCAGCTAATTAAATGTTGTTTAGCAGGGTTATTTAAAGGAATTGTATTATAAGATAAGAAGGTTATTAAATATTAACAGAGTTGATTATATAAATATTTTTGAAATTCTCAGGGAGTTCTTAATATTTTAAATATTTTAATTAGTTGAGTTCAAGCAAAGTCTTTTTGTTCTTATTTGTAATTTAGGTGATACAACCTGTGACTTTTAAAATTTCGATGTAGCACAACTGCAGTTAAGAAGATGTGAGGAGTTAGACTTTAGAGACAGTATTTGACCATTTACCTCCACTAGCTGAAGTAGCGTTTTTTCCTGCTCGGACTTAAGTAGCAGTTCATTATCTTCTCCTTTGAAGTTATCACGATAATGTCTTCTGTTGTAAGGGACTCTCAGACTCTGAAGAACACCTATCTTGTTTTCTAATAGTCGGAATTGCAAACTCTGGAAACCTGATGCTGGAGATAAGTACTCTCTTTGAGAATAAATGGAGGAAGGGAAGAGAAAAGAAAGAAGATAGGAGTTGACATTGTAAATCAATGTAATGATTTCTTCTGTTGTGAGAGGTCATCAGTTTTACTCTTCTAGACATCACCAGAACTGGGACACAGAACTGCCTAGAGTTGGACCCATGGTTTAACCTTACCAAAGAAAGAAAACTGAGCTACCTTAACATTGTTTCGCTGTCGCTTAATCAATTGAAAGATGACATGTTAATATAGTTTGGGAAATGTCATCTATGATATATACACATGATGTATATACCATATATATACATATACACAAATGCACAGATACGTTTATGTGTTTGGGTACTAATTTTTTTCCTACGATAAAGACAGGTGTACATTGAACAATACTTTTATTCTAAGTGCTGAAAGATTCTTTGTAAATTATTACTTAATCCTTCATAAATTTCTATTCTTGAATATTGTTGATCTCACTACCTAGTATTATGAATATCAATGAGATCCGACTCGTGAAACAAATGAGATACTGCCTCACACAAAACGGGCAATCAAAAAATATTCTTATTCCCACCCTACAACTACCCAAACTCTTCTGTCCTTCTAAGCTTCCTTCATCTAATTGGCTGTACGGCTTCAAAATTTAAATCCACTACAAGGGCTTTTTAAAAAAAAAATCCCTTGACTGTCACACATGTTGGAGACAACCTATTACATCATTAAATGCCTATTACATGATTAAATTCACCTGGTATTCTTAAAGAAAAATCTCTTCTGAAATTTTGGAATGAAAAAAAGTTTTTTAAAAAGTATAAATATGGGGGTGCCTGGGTGGCTCAGTCGATTAAGTGTCCAGCTTCGATTCAGGTCATGAACTCACAGTTTGTGGGTTCGAGCCCTGTGTCAGGTTCTGTGCTGACAGCTAGCTCAGAGCCTGGAGCCTGTTTCAGATTCTGTGTCTCCCTCTCTCTCTACCCTTCCTCCACTCGTGCTCTGTCTCTCTCTGTCTCAAAACCAAATAAACTATAAAAAAATTAATATATATTATATATTAGACTTTATTTATATATATATTTTATTGGAGACTTTATTTATATATATATGGCTTTGGCTGCCTGGGAATGCAGAGCTAAAATTTATAGTTCAATTCATAACTTAAACTGACACTTTTGCTGACAGGCTTCCCATCAACTCTTGCTTCTCTTTTATGTTAAGTTTTTAATTTTTTTTTAAATTTAGTTGTATGTATTGTATCAGCCACATTAGCCATTTTGATAAGTTGTCTAAATTCGTTTCAGTGGCTTCTCAGCCTTTTGGCTAAGATCAAGTGTAACATTCATTTGAGATGAAAACGGGCACACAACAATGAATTGAAATTAAGTGATCATAATATTATGTTCATGTGTAAAAGTGGGTGATGAAATATTTTTAATAACTTCTCAAATGCTTTGTAATTAAAATCCCAATGTTTATAGTGACCCTGGGTCAAAAGGACAAGGTCCTAACTCACACAGCACACGACACACATGTTCTCTTCTTGCCCCACAAGAATGGAAAGGTAAACCTCACAGCATTATTACAGAGCCACACGTACACACCTGAAATCATTGAAGTCCAAGGCTGTCATTGTTTCCAGAACGGAAAACTGTTGCACCAGTAGTTTAAGGATCACTGCCACTCGGTGCATTCGAGTAACAACCTTAAGCATATTTCTTTCATCCCTGACCTGAGAGTTAAGAAATGAAGCATCAGGTAATCAGTTCTGATTTCTAGAAGATACAAGATAGACTACTAACCACAATGCATTCGTATTAACTTTTAAAGAGGAACATTGGAATTAACATTTGCCATATGTATATATTGAATGAATAGCAACTATAAGTTGTGTGCAAAGATTGTGTGCAAAATTGGAATCATTAGTCTTTCTTTTTTTTTTCAACATTTATTTATTTTTATACACAGAGAGAGACAGAGCATAGGTGGGGAAGGAGCAAAGAAAGATGGAGACACAGAATCCTAAGCAGACTCCAGGCTCTGAACTGTCAGCACAGAGCCCCACGTGGGACAACCCACAAACCGTGGGATCATGACCTGAGCGAAGTCAGACGCTTAACCAATTGAGCCACCCAGGTGCCCCCATTAGTCTTTAAAAATAGTCTTTAAAAAACCTTCCTTTCTTACTGTTCCACTTTCCTCATCATCATTTCTATCTTCCAACAGCAAATATTCATTAGAAATACAATCCTGGCACCTATTAATTAAAGGATCTATATTAGCTATATTGGTAATCTACCATCATATATATCAACTTTCTTCAAGGGAAAAGAAAACCAAAATCAATTTCTAAACAAGGGGCTTGAAACTGAAATTTGAAAGGAACCTTAGAGCAATGCGTAGCTGGAAGGTAGCAATGGCACTGGGAACATATGACTACATTCTCATCCACTCAGAAAGGCTTTTTAAGTGTTTCTGTGGGGCGCCTGGGTGGCTCAGTCGGTTGAGCCTCCGACTGCAGCTCAGGTCAGATCTCACGTTCGTGAGTTCGAGTCCCACGTCAGGCTCTGTGCTGACAGCTAGCTCAGTGCCTGGAGCCTGCTTCCGGTTCTGTGTCTCCTCTCTCTGCCTCTCCTCCTCTCATACTCTGTCTCTCTCTGTATCAAAAATAAATAAAACATTGAAAAAAAATTTTTTAATGTTTCTGTTAAGTATTAATCCCTTCATTTGGTATGAAGTTTTTCCAATTAGCAACATTTTTCTACATTCTCCCCCCAAAAAAGTGTATTTTCAATATTGTGATATAAAAACTTACATGGCCATTCTGAAAGATCTCTCGGACAGAATCTAATTCCCAGAGGATTTGCTTAAACCAGAGTTCATAAGCTGCAACGGGAAAAATCACTGTCAATTGAAAGGTTATGGAGACTTCTTCACCATAGTCACATGAAAGATATGGCTAACACATTGAAAAAGAAAGAAAATGTAATTTAAAAATAATATCAATACAGACTTATCTTATGCTAAAAACAAATATGAGTGATAATGTTACCATAGCCTTTTTTGGATATTTGAATATGCCAGCCATGTTGTCTATATGCTTTATATTCATTATTATTATTTTGATTTCCCTCAACAAATATGTTTTCTAGGTCTTTTAATATATAACACATAATCTAATGTTAGCTTCCTATTCGGAAGCTGAAGGTGTGTGGAAGACAGTGATACTCGGCTCCATCTATAAACTGAGACATTAATAGTCACTAACCCAATAAATAGGACAAAGTTTTGGTTCCTAGAGGCTTAGAATATTATGGGAGGACAAGCTTATGAATTGTCTAAAACTTCATCATACTCGTCTACTTCCCTCAGTACCTAGCACCGTTTTGGCATAAGATAAACCGTGGCTGATTGTTTTCTGAATAAATGAAACAAATAGCCAATGTAGTTATTAGATGAGCATAAAGTATTTATAATCTTAGAGATTCCTAGCACATTCTATTTGGTGCTACCATATGAGTAAAGGCTATGTTTCTGTACTAATTAGAGGAATCAACTTATAATTTTAAATTACATTTAAGGAGACCTTCAGGGATTTAGTTCTCATATTTGGACAAAGAACAAATCAGATGTTTATTAATTAATTTTGTATTTTTTGTTCAAGTCTGACTTTGTGTGGCTTGTTCTGTGACCCAGTGACCACACGTTGTAGCTGAAGGATGGAAGGAAAGTGTCCCTATCAAATAATAATACTTCCATTTGTTGGACGCTTATTCTGTGTTGTGCCTTGGGCTAAGTGCTCAAGGCACATTAATTCATTTCATCTTCACAAGAACTCTAGGAACAAGAAGATAAAGTCATTCTCTCCATTTTACAGACAAAGAAATAGAGTCATTGGTCAAGACACTTGACCAAGGTCACACAATTTATAATGGTAGAGCTGGGATTCTAGACAATTTTCTGACTCCAAATTTGTGCTACCCTGCCATGATTCCTCTTCTGCTAATTTTGTCTTGGCATAAGTCACCAATAAAAATATAAATATGAAAGCAGGAGAAGTAACACATCAAGCCACTTATTTTCCATCTTTATTTTTTTACTCTGAGGAATTGCTCATTTTAACCAGTCAGTCAAGCAAACAACCATTTGAGGAAAAGATATAAAGAACTGGAAGGGAAAAGAAACGTGTCTAGAAATGGGGCACCGACTAGCATGAGTCATTGGCCCTGGTCAGACAGATGACAATATTAGGACACCAATAATCTTAGAGTAAATCTTAGTATTCTGAGGTCATGGACCTAATCTTTAAGATACATATTCATGAAATTTTGCACACCATTTCAAAGATTTCAGGGACTTTCAAAACTCCAAAAGTCATGGATTCCTACATTAAAAGCCGCTGCCCAGAGGTAAGAAGTCTAGAGAGAGTAAACATACATTTTAGGCAAACCTAATATTTCTGTTTAGTATCAAGTTTATATACGATTATGTAAAATCACAATACATTTGCATGATCTATTTCTTGGAAATAGTGTTTTAAAGCTCCAAGCAGAAAAATAATAACTTGTTAACTTGCAATTTTTTGTGTGTGAATTCCAAGAGATAGAAAGTTCCCTTGGATTTAGAAAAAAGAGAAAGTCCTTCCTGATCCAATTAACAGTGAAAAAAAATAAAGCCGACTGTTATAAACCCCAGAAGGAAGCCTTATGAGAATTTACCGGGCAGCAAAATACTCTCAAGGATTTCTAACAGAAGTGATATAATCTTTCCCCATCTAATAGCTAAAAGAATTGTAGGTTCCCTCATTATCGTTGGGCAATGCCTGTGGATTAGTTACCATCCAACCTGTTGTGCAACTTACCTTGATGGGTTATGATAAAAAGATGTTCATCATGGATTTTATTTCCTTTTATTTCACTTTGAAGTTCTTGTGCATTCAAAATCTTTTCCAACTTTAAACAAAAAATAGAAAGACCAGTTTTGTATAAACTTCCATAAGGTGGATAAATTATAGGGATCTAATATATAGCATAGAGATTATAGTTAATAAACTATATTATATATATCTAAAAGTTATAAGAGGGGCGCCTGGGTGGTTCAGTCAGTTGAATGTCCAGCTTTGGTTCAGGTCATGATCTCCCAGTTTGTGGGTTCGAGCCCCGTGTCAGGCTCTGTGCTGACAGCTGACAGTGTCTCCCTCTCTCTCTGACCCTCCCCTGCTCACACTGTCTCTGTCTCTCTCTCAAAAGTAAATAAAACATTAAAAAAATGCTAAGAGAATAGGTCTTAATTGTTCTCACCAACAAAAAGAAATGGTAATTATGTGATGTCATGCAGATGTTAGCTAATGTTATGATGGTAATCGTTTTGCAATATATGTGTGTCAAATTAACATGGCATATACTTCAAACTTACACACTGTTATATATCAGTTATATTTCAATAAAGCTAAAAAAAGATTTAAAAAAAGACTAATTTTGAAATTGTAAAACTTGTTTTTTTACTCAATTTTAATAAGAAGTAGAATACAAAGGGCTCCTGGTTGGCTCAGTCAGTTGAGCATCCAACTTTGGCTCAGGTCATGATCCCATAGGGATCATGAGTTCAAACCCCACATTGAGCTTGCTGCACTGAAACTACTGTCAATGTGGCCACTTCGAATCATCTATCTCGGTCTCTCTGCTCCTCCCCTACTTGCATTCTCTCTCTCTCTCTCTCTCTCTCTCTGTCTTTTGAAAATAAGTAAACATTAAAAACAAAGTAGAGTACTGAAAAAAAAAACAGTTCCCAAATTCTCAGGAAGCAATCTATTTTTTCAAAAATGCATGAGTCTTGTTGTAAAGTCTGAGTTAAAGTTATGATTTTTATTCTTTTCAGAAGAAATTATATTTGGTAGGATTCTTTCATAACAAATAACGTTATACTTGATGAGAAATCATACCCCTTCTGTCTCTTGATATGAGTATGATAAAAATTTGATCACTTGCTGAGCTCACTGTTCACCTTCTGTTCTTTTATTCCCCAGAGAGCCTATTCTAAGAAGATCTTAACATTCTTTATCATCTCATCCTCAGAAGCCCATCAGTAAAACCATCAAAGGGTCTACACACGGGACTTCTTAAAAAATATAGAAGACAAACAGGCTGTAAATTTACCCCAGAATTATTGCCAAATACCTCATTTGTAATATCCCTCTTTTATTTACTAATGATTTCAAGAAAACATGTGTCTTTGATATTTCTACATTATGACAGAAGATTTAAAAAATAAAATTTTCTTTTTTCTGCATTTTTAAATAGTTTATTGTCAAATTGGTTTCCATATAACAAATTTTCTGGATACATCTGCAATGATCTAAGCTGGATTAAGTGACCATGTCTTAGTTACACAAGCTGCGCAATGCCTGACAGTTATCTACACTTTATCTTATCACTCAAACTCTTCTGCTCAAGATTCTGTCCTCTCTGCTTCTATTGTATCTTTGTCAGATAGGTGAATTTTCGTATATCAGTCTCTTGAAGTATTCTTTAAAAAGTTGAAAAGGCATACATTGCATGAAAAGGGATATCATGAGGTCCAGAAAACTTTTCGGTGACTGGGAAACAAACAAATCCCAAAACATGAAAGTGTCACTTGGTGGACTTTAGCAGCTAGCAAAGGAAGCTGAGCGCCCACCATAAAGGCTCTACTACTTACCTGCAGGTAGTTGCCATAGATAAGTCCTCCTTTGCTGGCTCTATTCAGCCCGGTTTGTGATTTGTCGTCTTCACTGCCTTCCATGGACAATTTTTTAAAAGCACATCTACAGATTAGATAAGTGAGGAGGAAAACAGGAATCTTGAGAAAGTATAATAACTAACACTTTGAGTGATCAAGGTTCCTTACTGTCTCTAAAGTTGATTATTTTAACAAGAGAATATGAGTGACAATGTTCAATGCTTTTGAAATTCAGAAATTGAAGCATTCTTACTTGGCATTTCTAAGAGCCTAACCGTTCTTAAGACAGAGGTAAATACTCACCCAAAGTTGTTTCCTAAAAAGGGACACCCACTCATGGTGAAAACACAGAGTAGGAGAAGCACCAAGGTTTGACTCTGAACAGGTGATATCAGTGACCTTTCCAGACGGTCTAACAGACCAGCCTTTTATGTACCCTCCTCACTCTGCACCAGCCAATCAGCTCTCTCTGTGTGCTTTTAGGTAGGCTCTCCTTTCAACTAGTACAGAGAAGCTGAACTCTGTCAACTTTAGTGTGGATCTGTGTTGGGGACAGTTTGCTAAAAAAAGTGGGTATTCTGCCAAATCAAGTCATTTGACTAGCCAAGATCTGCTTTTAGATCCAAAATTACAAACGTTAAATAAGACAATGGAGGCTAAGTTAAAATCTGAGAAAAGATTTCATTACTCTATTCCAATAAGACATTTGGCATAGCATTTTAGGAAATATAATATAAAGAGCTTGTAAAAGACAAACGTTTATTCTCCCAGTCACATATTTGTATATTCTTACGAGTGCTAAACCAAAAGCTGAACTTGGGTGTCTCTGGGAGAAGAAATTCGTTACATAATAGAGGTCGGAAACATGCTCAAACCTCATTTCCATCTCATGTTCACTGTCCTTCTGGCCTTAATCTCATCTGATAAATTACCAGCCGTCGGGCTGCTGTAATGTGCTCTATTGGAATTTAAATGGACATTGTTAATTTACTGCTTATCTGTAGCATAGCAATTCTAGGACACTGAGAGTCATCCACACTGGGGTGCTTTATACATAATGTAAAAATAATAAAGTGCCCACAATTCGAAACAATGTCAGCGATAAAAAGTTTTTTCTAGAAAACGTTATTTATTTGTCCAAGTTCTGAACTGTTGCTTTGAAAACCATTGAGCCAAGGCAGGAGCTCCGTCACCCTGTCCTTGGCTCGCCACTGCTACGCACTAAGAACGACACATGCAGCCAGCACTCCCCGTGTACCTAACCCTCGAAATGGTCATTTGATGTCTAATTTACCAAAGTAATTAGACGTCAGAAACTCCATTTTTAGTCTTGGCTCTGCCACGGATGGAATTGCGTGCCATGGGAAAAAGTGACTTAACTTCTATACCTATCAACTACCAAAAGAAATGAAAGTGTTTAAAACCGATCATAATTTTGAAGATCCCAATCCACCCTAAAATCTTGATTTTTGTGGACTACAATAAATTGTAATGTTTAATGCAGTCTTGGGGAAAGATAAACAACATCAACACGCCACGTGGTAAAGAGAGTGGGGAACTCATCAAAACTATACCCTAGACCCCTCCTATTTCCTTGGGTTTTTACAGGTGACTAGCATTGCTCACACAGCGAGTAGTGGGTGTCTGCAAAAGAGGCAGAGTCACTTTCTTAGTGTCCTGGCCGTGGTGTCTGGAAGCATAAAATATTTAATAACTCCCCTTTCAGCACATGGCTGTACAACTTGGTATGTGTTTACAAACAACATAAGGAAATTATTTATTCTACTCTCTTTAAGCCTTTTGGGTTGAGAAGTGTTCTTCCCTTATTGATGAACATACTAATGAAAGAAATAAAGAGTGGTTTTTCCATTAAAAATTAGAAACATTAGATATTTTTGAAAGAGCACAGTTTTTTTTTCTTTTTTAAAGAGGATTCCACTTGGGTTTCCTCAGTAGTGTCAATTCAGTGGTTAACCTTAGCAACACAGGCACTGATTACTCAAGGATTTGAATTTAGTGCATCAGGGAATTATGAATTAACACAAGAAAAACTTTATTCCTTCAGCCAGGAAAGTATCTGACAATGCCTCAAATACATATATGCTCATTAATTTTTGTAATCAAAATATTATAAAATTTATGACTGGTTATATATATAGAGAGAGATTTATATACATACATATGAAATACTGCCACTTGGAAACCAATTTCTCAATGTGATGTTTACCTCAGATTGAGAAATCTTTCTTCATGATCAAATGTAAAACCCCTATAACCAGTTATAGTATTTGCTGTCCCCAAGATATTTTATATATGGATATTTTATACAGAACTCCCCGAAAAACACTTTAACTCAAAGAATCAAATTTAGCAATGACATCCTCAGGCATTAAAGCAGGTAAATACAGAATCTACCAGAAGGAGGCAAGGATTTGTGGTAACTTCAAATCTCACTATACACACATGCAGGTACACATTAAATACAGAAGGAATATGCTAAAAGCAATATTGACTGATAAACATGTTTAGAAGACATGAGTCATGACCAATTCTGGGCCTAAAACAGACTCTAGAAACAATCTAATCTGTTTCAGGAGTAAAAATACCTAGAACCTGAGAGATAAGATGACTTTTTTTCTCCTTCACATATGTCATAAAAAATATAACAAATAAAGACAACTAAAACAAAACCTACGTCTCTAGCTCTTTCCTTGTGATTTTGAAGGATAGAATATAGAGAAGTGAGCTTAGGAGATGAAACAGAGGCCAGAATTAGCAGAATCTGGTGTTGGGCGAAATTTAGAAAGTGAATAGGAATTTTCTTATTCCTTTAGCCATCACCATATTGCTTTCCAAAAAAAAAAAAAAAAAAAAGGCCTACATGAACCTTTTAACCTGTTATAGACTGTTGCATTTTATTCTTTAAAATAAATAAATAGAATAAATGAATAGAATAAAGAATAAAATGGAACAGCCTATAACAGGTTATATTCTGTAATATTCCATTATATTCAATGGAATATTCCAATATATTCCATAATATTATTCCATAACCATCAAAGCTTAGAACTACTGCAGGTCCTAGCTCTGCCCTGTACCCACTGTTCACATTTTTTTTAGTCAACAGTTAGAGATTGTGGTAGACACAGAAACACTAAACCAAGAAGGGAGTTCTCATGAATAAATGGTCCAGCATCTAATTTTTCAGAAAATAATTCTGAGGGCACTCTGCACCCTTCTCCAACTGTTCTGGAGGAATCCCAGTTACTCAGGGCATTGACCTCACTAATAAAGCCTTTGGCTTTCCTTTTTTCCCTTCCCACCTCACAGTCCTGCTCTGTCATTATTATTCATGGGAATGTCTTCCAAATAAGTTCCCTCTTCTCAAGTCCCTGTCTTAGGCTCTGCTTTGGAGAAAGCCTGATTAATATATCGATCTCTTAAATCATCATGAGAGCTAATACATTTAGGAACTCAACAGTTACTTTTTCATTTTTCAAAATATTTTTCCTTTCTAAGCAAAGAAGATTCATTCGGTGAACACAGCAGTCATCCATGAAGTCATTCATTCGGTCCACGGAGTGAATAACCCTTTGTTGTGTCAAGTAGTCATTTGTTGTTGATGTTGCTTTGTTCTTGTTCATGCTTTGACGACTTTCGTAAATGGCAGTGAGGAAAATTAAAATTCCTTAGCCAGGATTTAAACTTAGTTATGCAATAGAAGCTTTTCAAAGTCAATCCCATAAAACTCAGGAACAGCTACCCATGAGTAATATTTGCTCAGTGTTATTATGACAGGCCCCAGAATGGGCAAAGGAGGAACTACCAGGACACCTGTTTCAAACAAAGGGATACTTGGGATGCTAACTAAGGATCAATTAAAAGATAATTTCTTCCCCTGTGTGGATTTAGGATGACTAGTTTCCAAGGGGAAAATTAATATTGGGAGATGTGTTTATATATGAGGTGGCTCTAGGCCATTTTGTGGGTAAGAAAACTGTTGTGTCTCACACAGCAAGAAAGGATCCAAAAGGAGCCAGGAACTGGGTGACTTTTTTTGTTTTCCTGGCCGATGGAATGTGATCTTTGTGGAGAAATGCTTATAGATAAACTCATATTGTACTTCCATATTTCCTTATTTCTTAATAATCATGAACATTAGAAAAATAATGGCATTGATATTTCAAATGTCAGATATGGCATTTTTAAACACAGGGTTATAAAAACTGCTTTTGTCCACTATTGATGATATTAATTTGTTGTAAAACTCCAATTGACATTTTGACATCTATTCCTTTCTCCAGGTCAAATTTGATATATTGCCATTTGAAATTTGCCAAAAATCATGCTTTTTATTATATAATTTTATAGAATTGTTTTAGATTAAGTGTACTGTTTATAAATGAGAACTCATTTTAAAATTGTTTGTATAGCATAAATTGTACAGAAGTACTATGATATAATCTTCATAAATAAGTTTTGAGGGGCACCTGGATGACTCAATCGGTTGAGTGTCGAACTTCAGCTTAGGTCTGATCTCATTGTTCATGAATTCCAGCTCCGCAAGGGGCTCTGTGCTAGCAGCTCAGAGCCTGACGCCTCCTTCAGATTCTGTCTCCCTCCCTCACTCTCACTCTGTTGTCTCTCTCTCTCTCAAAAATTAAATAAACATTTAAAAAAATTAAAAAAAAAAGAAAAGGTAAAGGTATTAATAACTAAGTTTTGAAAGTAGTAAGAGCATATTTTATAATCAGTCAACCAAATAAAATCAATGAAATGATTAAAAAAAGCTTAATATAGCCATAATATACAGTTTGGATCACCTGAAATTTTTCTTTTGATAAGTCCAAATAGTTAAATACCAGCAATTTCAGATGGCTCATCTTATTATTTATTTGGATTATTTGTTTTTTGGGTGTTGAGTTTGATAAGTTTTTACAGATTTGGGATATACACCCTTTATCTGATATGTCATTTGCAAATATCTTCTCCCATTCCGTCAGTTGCCTTTTAGTTTTGCCGATTGTTTTCTTCCCTGTGCAGAAGCTTTTTATTTTGATGAGGTCCCAATAGTTTATTTCTGCTTTTGTGTCTCTTGCCTTGTGTCTCTTGCCTTGGAGACAATAAGAATAAGAAGTTGCTGTGGCCAAGGTCAGAGAGGTTCTGCTTTCCCCGCCAGGATTTTGATGGTTTTCTGTCTTACATTTAGGTCTTTCATCCATTTTGGGTTTATGTTTGTGTGTGGTGTAAGAAAGTGATCCTTAAAACATATTTCAAATAACACTTCCTTTTTCTATAATACCTTAGGAGACAATAATTACTTCCTATTCAGTGGTTTAACAACCAACTTCTATATTTAAATTCTTAGCATTTATCACATGTAATTATTATCCATGGGTTTTCTGCCTGACTTCCTCCCTACGCTGTATTTCCTCTAGAAAGGAGTAGTGTGTGTTCTTCCCCTTCAATCTTTTGCATCAAGCCAGGTAAACAAAGACACAACAACTTCTTGACAAAAGTGAATGTCATCTTTTATCACTCTTCTTCCAGCAGAGTCAAAGATGAATTTAGAGTTCAGAGATCAAACAGAGAAGTGGCTTATAGACAGTATTGAGAAACATGAAAGGAAAAAACCTGTATAACTGATGAAGGCAGTCAATGAGCTTTGTTTTAAAATTCTGAAGTCCAGGGTGCCCGGGTGCCTCGGTTTGTTAAGTGTCTGACACTCAGTTTCAGCCCAGGTCATGATCTCATGGTTTGCAAGTTTGAGCCCCACATTGGGCTCTGTGCTGACTGTGGAGCCTGCTTGGAATTCTCCCTCTCTCCCTCTCTCTCTGTCCCTTCCACATTCTCTCTCTCTCTCTCTCTCTCTCTCAAAAATAAATAAAGTTTAAAAAAATCTTTAAAATTTTTTCTTAAAAGTATTAAAATAAAATTGTGAAGCTTCAGATTCTGTGTGTTGCATATTTATACTTAATCTTTGCATACAGACAGGTCAGGGGGTCAACAGTTTGCTAAGCATCTTCTCAGTAAAAGTTGCTTAAGTGCAGTTAATTGTCTTCTGTGCATTGTGAATTCTTATGAGTTCGAACTTGAATTGATTATTCCCAAATAACTGGCCAGTTTTTGTGAAGTGATTTGCACAAATGGATAGAGAAAATTCAATAAAGGATAAGAGAAAAGAGCTATATTTTTGTAACATCTACTATACGTCAGGCATTCCGCTAGAGTTGTTCCATAGGTTCATGGATTAAGTCATCTGAGACCTGAGACCACAGATGTGGGTACTTGACAGAGCCAGAATATAAATGGAGGTCACTCTCTCTGAAGTCTTTTCTCTTTCTCCCACATACAATTACAAGGCACCTTATAATCCCCAACTGTTAGACTTCAATAATGTATTGTGACAATAAGAGAATATATACATTGGTCCTTGTCCCCCAGTTTCTGGCACAGAGTTTTTGAAACCTTTGTAATTTTCTAAATGATAAGAGGACTAGGAACATTTCTGCTTCTAATATTTGGTCTTTGATCCTGCTTCCTTATTCAACTCCTGAAAACTTTGTAATTTCCTATGTGAGAGGAAAGTCTTGGGTTCTACTGAGGTCATTCTGGGTGAGGTTCAGGATGGTTCCTCAATGAGGGATGATCACCAGAAAGAACAAGCTATGATTAGAAGCTTGGGATTTTCAGTCCTGCCCCTCATTCTTTTGAGAAGGGAGAAAGGCTGAACACGGAGTTAATGATTGATCAAGCCTATGTAATAGTCTCCATTAAAATCCTAGTAGTAAGAGGTTAAGAGAGGTTCTGAGTTGATGAACTGGTGGAGGTGTGGGGAGAGTAGCACACTCAGAAAGGGTACAGAAGCTCTGAACTCTTCCCCAAATATCTTGCCCTGTGTACCTTTTCATCTGGGTCCTTATCTATATCCTTTATCATGTCCTTTCATAATGGGTAAACCTTAGTAAATGTTTCCCTGACATCTTTGAGCCACATAATAGTAAATTAACTGCACATGAGGAGAGGGCCATGGGAACCTCCTATTTGTAGCCAAACTGAACAAAAGCGGTGGGGAACCTGGGGACCTACTATATGTGATTGGCATCTGAAGTGGAGTGCAGGAAGTCTTGTAGGGCTGAGCCCCTCACCTGTTGGATCTGACACTGTCTCCAGGTAGAGTATTGAGCTGAGTCAAATTGTAGAAGACCCAGCTGGTGTCCAGCTTTCTTTTTCCATCCTTTTTAGTGCCTTCTTGTCCTTCCCATGTTTTTACTTGGGAGCTCATGGTGGCCTCTGAGCCCTGTTAACTCTAGGGCAGAGACCCTGCCTGCGAGGGCTACATTTTGTCTTTCCTATAGTCATTGCCTGGTGGAAACATGAGTAGCCCCAGGCTGCTCACCAGCCTCCTGTCTGCTTGATCTGTGGTTTAACGTGCTCTTACCCTTTGTCCTGCTCTCACCTAATGTCCAGGTGGGATTTTAAAGTCTTCACTGGTGGCGGTAACTAGGGGCAAAAAGAGAGAGAGAGGGAGAAAGGGAGAGAGAGAGTCGCTTGGAGGGGGAAACCCTCCACACATTTGGTGACCAAAAGTATAGTGTTCTGTGTAAAAGTGGAGGACACACAACTGGTGGAAATCTGAGTTTTTCCTTTTTATATACTTTTAATGATTCTCCTCTTTATCAAAGATTAAGTTCCATGTTTTGCATTGCTATAAATCTAAGAATGTTTTTAATTATATATGCAATAAAGCAAGCATTTTTTATAGTAATGATTGGTTAATTTGACTTTGATTTAAACTTTTATTTAATGATGTGACAAAATCGCAATGTCCAGAATCTGATCTTTATGACAAATTTACTAGCTGCTCCAGGAAGTAAGGCACTGGTGAAAGAATGAGTCTAGTTCCAAATTTGCCTTGAGACTTCGGTCTATTTAAACAACCAAATTGAAAGAAATATATCCAAAGTTAATAAGATAAAATAGCAATAGGATACCCAAAGATTCCTATTTCTGATGTAGAAATAAGTGCTTAATATTTTTTACATTTTGTTTCATAATATCCTAGGTATAAGGATGTTTATATCTTGCATAGAATTTACCTTCAGGGCAAATTTATAAAAGGATACAAATAAAACTATATAGCCAATAAATTTAAATTCATAAATCTAGCTTTATTTTTTTTTGAAAGACAGAGAGAGATAGCGTGAGCAGGGGAAGGTCAGAGAGAGAGGGAGATACAGAATCCGAAGCAGGCTCCAAGCTCTGAGCTAGCTGTCAGCACAGAGCCCGATGCGGGGCTCAAACCCACAAACCATGAGGTCATGACCTGAGCTGAAACCGGATGCTTAACCAACTGAGCCACCCAGGCGTAGCTCTAACTTAATGTTCCATTAAAACTGTGTGACTGGAATGTGACTGTTTACACTTATTTCATTGCAGGTCTTTCTGGGTTTTGTTGGCCTACAATGACAGGGCCATGTGATGTTTAATTGTGCCAGCATTTTTGTCTATTCATACAGTTGTGAAATATTTGTTCCAAAAGAACACAGTGATAACATCCGGGTTTTGCTTAGTATAAAGTCACATATATTTTAAGTGCATATGTATTCTTATCTCATTTGCTTCAGACAGTTACAAAAGTACTGGGTAATGGGTGATGACTTGAAAATAGACATGAATGCGTAGCTTTTTTGTGGGTGAAATATAACCAGAGTTTTCTCCTGTCTACATAGAAAGCACCCTCAAGTCTAGGAGAGGGGAGACAGACTTCTCATTAGCCCTGACTTTTTTCTGTGGAACATCCTTGCCATGAGTATGAAAGAAAGTCGGCTAAAATTCTGAAACCAAGTACTGCAAAAATATTGTTTAATGAGAATGAATAAGTTATTTTCAATATATAATTACTCAGCATTTTGATATGCTATTTTCAAATTTAAAAGATAAAAGAATAATGATGATGCCATCGATTGAAGTTTTTTCAAATTACCCATTCTATTTCAGATATTAGAGGAGAAATACCAAGTCAATCTGTTTTTAAAACCAGTTCTGCTTAAATCAAAGTGTGTTCTTCCTTGCTCCCACCAAACAAACAAAACAATAAATGAAAACATATCCATAAGAGATATCTATTTAAATGGCCAGCAAAATACTGGCAAACTCTAGCAACTCACATGTCTTAGACCAGCCCTGTTTCTGTCTCACGTCTGACAGAAGCTATAGCCCAATCCCATGCTACTTTCTTCTCCAGATGGCACAGAAGTTCTTTTGTACCTTCCAGACCAAACCACTTGGCCTGCAGTCTTTAACCTAGGCTATTTCTAGCCAACTGAGAAAAGGAAAGCCCAGAGAATTTCAAAATGTTAACTAAATGAAACAACTAATAAAGACAGAATTGAGACAAAGCCATCTAGAAGCCTCTTGGTTCCAAGGACACAATGATCATTCTCCTATATTACATTGCTTCTCTAAAAGAAGACTGAGTTGATGAAACAAAACATATGTAAGTAGTTGGTAAAATGTGGTTATATATATTATACTCCCCTTGTTCCAAAAGGAAAAAAAAGTCTAAGGCACTAAAATACACATTCAATGAACATGAAAAAAATTGCAGCACAACTAGGCAGATAAAGATAATAGGTCAAGAGGAAAATGAATGTAAGAAAATATGATTCAGCCAGAAATGAGATTATTATCTCATGGAAGCTGTAAGAATCCAGGCAGATTTTAGAGATGGGACAAACTTTGGCTGTAAATATGAGGAAGGAAATTATAGAAGTACTTGACTTATAGTCCTATTAAAATAAAGATAAATAAGTTATTGAGGCAATCAACAAACAATTCTGGCAATGAGACAAAGAGAAGTGTCCTTTATTCTAGTATAAGGAGATTACCTAGAATGTGGATGAAGGTGATGGATGGATGGCATGAATCTCAGTCAATAGATATTATATTGAGGAGTACGATGGGCCTAAATTGCCTAAGGTTTATTAGAACATTTCAGTTTTAACTCATCACCTTGGTGGAGGGTTGCCTGAATCCTAACTTCTCACTGATTTCATAGGAATAATAGAAATAAAGGTTTCTGTCATCAAATGCCGGCTGTATACAAGCAGGTGCAGGCCCTGCATGTCTTGTTAAAAACTTTAAAATTGCCAAAGTGCCTGGCAAATCACAAATTTAGGTGATGCTGCTTTAAAAGTCCACAGAAATTTATCAAAGAACTAGTATTATATAGATAAAATTTGGAACATCTTGTACTGAAAATCCTAAATATTTTGTCCCTCTCATCAAAATCTTGACATTTCAACTAAGTGACTTTACCTTGTCTTGCGTCCAACATAGTAAAAGGTCAATGAAATACAAGGAGAAGCACTGTGATTATACAACCAGTGATTGGTGACCGAGTGCGCTGATTTTCATCCAGGAGGCAGGGGTAAAACATGAAGCTGGAGTTTTCACGGGAGAAGTATGAGTCTCTCATGCTAGTTGAAGAGGGAAACTGAGTTATTTGTGTGGTCTCCCATGCTGCAGTATGTAATAAACACAGCCTTACAAATTGTGTCCTTTGGGTGCAAAATAAAATGGATAATCTCTGAATGCTTTCCTTAATTCTTGAAGATTTGTTTGAAATTCTTTGTTTACCATGATGTCTTCTCATAGCACCATCTACCCACAGAGAAACCAAATTCCTCTGATTCCAGAAAGTCTATTATTTATAAAAACACATCTGACAAATGTTTGCTTTGTCTCTGCATTTAAAGAACAGGTTTAAGGGGGCACCTGGGTGGCTCAGTTGGTTAAGCATCCAACGTCGCCTCAGGTCATGATCTTGGGGTCTGTGGGTTTGAGTCCTGCATCAGGCTCTGTGCTGCCAGCTCAGAGCCGGGAGCCTGCTTCTGATTCTGTGCATCCCTCTCTCTCTGTTCCTCCCCCATTCATGCTTTGTCTCTCTATCTCTCAAAAATAAATAAAAATTTAAAAAATTTTTTTAAAAAAGAACATGTTTAAGGGCACCTGGGTGGCTCAGTCGGTTAAGCATCCGACTCTTACTTTTGGCTCAGGTCAGGATCTCACAGTTCATGAGTTCAAAACCAAGTCCAGCTTTGTGCTGACAGCAGGAGCCTGCTTGGGATTCTATCTC
The DNA here is from genome assembly GCF_006229205.1 of Suricata suricatta. Classification (NCBI taxonomy): domain Eukaryota; kingdom Metazoa; phylum Chordata; class Mammalia; order Carnivora; family Herpestidae; genus Suricata; species Suricata suricatta. The sequence continues at coordinate 67,545,259 of NC_043700.1, forward strand.
CTTATCTCGCTGCCCCTCCCCCACTCATGCTCATGTTCTCTCTCACTCTCTCTCTTTCTCTCAAAATAAATAAATGAACTTTAAAAAAAAAAAAAAGAAAGAAAGAACAGTCTTTATATCCTCCAGAGAGCACAATGACTTTTCTTACTTATGGCAGACACTACAAAGTTATGTGAATTTGATTTAATGATATTACATGATTGATTTGATTTTATAGAAGGTGTTTTTAATGATACTCAAAGACAAAAGACTGTTGACTGCAAATGCTTTTGAGGACTGAAATAAGTGTGATATTTTTCTATGTAAAAATTAGGAACCTATGCTTGAAATAAAGATTATTGTCACTCTTTTAACAGAAAAACTTGTACAAGTCACTCTTGACAATATGGGCTAATTTAGAGCAGTGATTGCTAACATGGGTTGAGTGTACCCTGTAGCAGACTTGTAATCTCATTTAATCCTGTGACAGCGTCATGAGATGACACCATAATGATTATACAGATGCAGAAAAGTTACCTTGGAGAATTCAAGTGACTTCTCATGGCTACACAGTCGGCAAATGAAAGAGTTCACATTACCGATCTCAGGTCCAATGTCAAGCACCATCTTGGTTTACTCAGGCTGCTGTTACAAAAATGTCATAAACTGAGCAGCTTCTAAGCAGTAAACATTTACTTCTCATAATTCTGAAGGCTAAGAATTCTAAGATCCTTGAGCTGTCAGATTCATTGTCTGGAGAGAGCCTACTGCCTCATTGGTCCTCACCTGGCTGAAAGGACTGGGGAGCTTTGTCAGATTTCCTTGATAGAGCTCTAATCCCATTCCACCCATTCTGGAAGCCTCTTCTGACCTTACCACCTCCCAAAAGCCCAACTCCAGCATCATTTTTTTATTATAGTTTATTGTCAAGTTGGTTTCCATATAACACCCAGTGTTTATCCCAATAAGTGCCCTCCTCCATCCCCATCACCCGCTTCCCCTCTCCCCAACACCCACCAGTCCTCAGTTTGATCTCAGTATTCAAGAGTCTCTCATGGTTTGCCTCCTTCCCTCTCCCCAATTATTTTTTCCCATTCCCCTCCCCCATGGTCCTCTGTTAAGTTTCTTCTGTTCCACTAGAAAGTGAAAACATATGGTATCTGTCCTTTTTGCCGACAAGCATCACTTTGAGGGGTAGGATTTCAACATATGATTTTGGGGGGAGACACAGTTCATCACTCTTTCTAGTGTTAGGTTGCCTTCCAATAATCAAGTAACTCTGTCACCTAAATGAGTTAATTATATTTGTCCAAACTGGTTGACAAAGTATAAACAACCTACTGAACAACAACAACAAAAAATCAAATAGAAGAATCACAAAATGTAAGAGGAAAGAATTCTATAAAAAACAGATAAAAATAATGGTAATCTTAAACTTTTTTTAAAAGTTAAATCATCATTCTGAATTAAGTGGATTGTGGCTTATTTGCAGCAAAAGTTTTTGGTCACCTCAGTCTAAAAAGACGATTGTAAAAGAGCCATGGGCTCTGCAAACCAGAGCTGCCACCATCAGCCAAGAGGCAGATGTTATTTTACAGAAGAAAAAGAACCATTGCTCTCTCACTGATTGTTCAATCCATTTCACACTCCAAAAATTTCTCAACAGCTCTGCAAATGCACGTAGGCCAATAGATTTCATTCCAGCTTTTTTTTTAGCTGCCTGACTTGGTGTTTAGTCTGAGAAACATGTTTGTCCTGGTGAAAGCTAGGATTTGCTTTGTATATAGAGAACACGTAGAATTGTCATAGTAAGGGAAGAAAAAGGTTTCCTCAACCCTCTTAGGGTCACTGGCTGTGTGTGGAAATTAAATTGATGAAAACAGATTAACAAGAGCAAAAGATACAGATCCTATTGAATTTGTACATGTACATTAATAAGAGAATAAAAACACAAAGTGAACAGAACAGGAAACATTTATATCTTTTGGACAATAAATAAATAAGTAAATAAATAAATAAATTTATTGAGAAACAAGGAGGGTTTGGACAAAAGGGTCTGGTGAAGAAGTAACTAGAAAGATAAAGGTTAGGTTAATAAGGTTTGTTTGCCAATTACTCTGGTGCCTTCTCTGGGCTGAGAAGAATCTATTTCCAGTAAAACAAGAATTCATTTCCTGCCTTTAAGCAGAAAAGGGGGCATCTTTTCTGATTGTACTGCCTGTTGTCTTCAGCTTAAAATCTATTTCAAGTCAAAGAAGTATATTTTGGGGTTTCCTTCATTGTTGACTGCATGATCATTTGGTTGTTCTTTGTATTTTTATCTAACTACGTACTTAATACACACACACACACACACACACACACACAAACACACACCAATCTTATTCACTTAGCTATTTTTTTCAAAACCCATCACTTTCTTCAGGAAAGAGGTTATACCAAGTTAAAAGACCTCACAGAGAGACTAGGTTTTGATTAATTAATTTCATTCAAACAAAAGTATACATGTTGTAACAACATGTTAATACAAAAATGCACCAAATCAAAAATGAAAGTTACTAGAGGTCCACTTCCCAGAAGTAACCAATCATTAACTTGAGTTTTATAATCCCTGAAGTTTCCCCTGTCCAGAAAAATAATTGTTCTTAATATTATAAACTTAGGCAAAGCTTTCTTCACCTGTGTTGAAAAATGTAAGTATGTATACAAAAATACCCATTACATAATTCTTCAACCTCAGCAAAGATACATTCATATCCTAAGAGCTGTAAGCAAACCAGTGTTTCTGTCTTAACCTATAATATTCACTCAACTGAAAACCTCCTTTAAGGATACTGATTCCCAAAGAAGATTTCATTCTAATGGCCTTAAGTACAATCCATTTGCCATTTGCTATTTCTTCTCCCTCCAGCCCTTGTAGCAGGGGGAGGGACAGAAATTCTACTTACTTATTCTCAGACTATTCTTCTTTCCCTAAAACCTCCATTACTTTTCACTGTTGCTGCTACCTGCTGACTCTTCCATCATTCTCCTTGTTTCTCATTGCCTTTACCTACCTGCTTATTGTCTGTCATCCTCTTCAAAAGTTCTCCTTTGTTAGTTTTGGAATTTTCAATATACGTATAGATGATCCTACCAACAGCTCCGCCATTTAGTTTCCTGAACTCTCCACCTCCCCTGAGGACCTTGAACTCCACTGACTCTTGGCCAGTCACTGGCGCAGTGATCACCCGGACCTACACCACCAGTGCAGCAGCCATTAGCCACATGTAGCTATTGAACCCTTGAAATGTGATTGGTCCAAATATATATGTGAGTGCAATGTATATGTCAGATTTCAAAGACCAAACACTAAGAATGGAAAATGTCTCCTTAGAAATTGTTATGTTATTACAGGTCAAAAGAATACTTTTATTTATTATGTTAAATAAGATATATTTTTAAATTATTTCACCAGTTTCTACCTTTATACATCCACAAGAAAATTTTGTACCTGTCCAGTCCTAGTGCCACACTACTGAATTTACTAAATCATAACCATGATCCTTAAGTGATTTGATACATCCCCAGACTATTCATTCTATTAATTTTCACACCTTCTCCTCTCTCCTCTATCCCTATTTCTACTCTCAGTTGATGATTCTGATTTCATTTTCACTTAAACAATCAGAGGGATATTTCCATTTTGACTCTTCCATCACTTCCTAGCATCAACCCCTACATACTCTGTGCTCTTGGCCTTTACCATAAATGAACCATCCACACCAAACTTTTCACTTGTGCATTACATCACCATCCATCATGACACCTCAAGAGCTTTGCTCCATCAATTATGCTTTCTTTCTCCCATATGTTTGCACTCTCACTCTTAAATACATATCTGTAAGAATGCAAACACACTGTTATTTTTTAAACTTACAAAAATTTTTGTCGACCACATTTTACATGCTAGCACTATTTTTAATTTTCCCATTTAGTACCAAAAATTCTCAAGAGAGTTGTTCATATGCACTATCTCAAACTTTGCTTCTTGCATTCTATTTTTAGCCACTGGAGTATTTATACTATCACTTCTCTAACTCTGCCACAGTGCCTACCTCAATGCCAAATTTCAGACCTCATCTTGCTTGAACCATCAGCAACATTTAACACCATTAATTACTCTTCCTCTGTGATTTACCTTCTTCATTTGGAGACAAGTATATCTCACTTTCTCAGTTTTTCTTCTATCTTACTCTCATTGATCATTCCATATGGTCTTCCCTTTTAATAGCTTTTAAAATTGGAGATTAGAGATCATCCTTGATCATCCCCTCTTCTCTAGGTACACTCACTGGCTTAGTGACTCATTCTAATGTCCTTAAATACAATCCATTTTCCACTGATTCCCAAATGTCTATCTCCATACCAGACCTCTTTTCTGAAGTCCAGACTCAAACCTCTCCAAATGCCTACCCAACATTTCTACCTAGTTAGCTAATAGACATTGCAAACTCAACAGGTCTAGAACTGAGCTAATCTTCCCCCTTCAGTAAAATCTACAAAGAACCTTCTTTGTCTCATTTTACATGTTAGCACCATTCTTCTGATTGCTCAGGTCAAAAATCCTGGAGTCATCCTTGACTTCTATCTCTTTCTCGTAACCCACATGTAAACTACATGAAAATCATTTTGGCTCTACTTTTAAAAATGTAAGAATCCAGCAGCTTCCTGCAACCTTCTCCACCACCCACTCATTCACCCCCCTACCCACCACACATATGTTATTCCCAATACCTTAAGCAAGAACAAATGTAAATTTGATCATGTCATTCTTTAAACAAATCAAAAATTTTCCATTTTATTAAGCTAAAAGAAAAAACCCTTACAGTGGTCTACAAGCCCAGTATTATATGCCTTCCCATTATCCTTCTGATCTCTCCTCTCATTCTCTTACTACAGCCCATCTGTAGTAAGACATTGGCTTCTTTGCTCTTCCTCAAAAGAAAATAGCTTCCACCCAGGACCTTTGTTCTAGCTATGGAGAGTACCTGCAATATTCTCCTCTTGAGTAATTCCTCTACTGCTTTCAAGACTGTTCAATTACCTTCCCAAATATGTCTACATGTTTACTCCACTTATTATAATAATTGACACAATTTCTTCAAAACTGAGAAAACTTGATCTGGTGTGCTATTCTTCCTTCCTTCCTTCCTTCCTTTCTTTCTTTTCCTTCCTTCCTTCCTTCCTTCCTTCCTTCCTTCCTTCCTTCCTTCCTTCCTTCCTTCCTTTCTCTCTCTCCTTTCCTCTCCTTCTTCTCCTTCTTCTTCTCTTCATCCCAAAGCATATTTCATCTTCCAACTCATTAGGTAACTCACTTAGTGATTAGGTTTATTGTCAGCTCCTTAATAAACTAGAAGCTCTACAAAAATAGGGACATATGTTTTGCTCATTGATCCTATACAAGTGCAAGCAGTATCTGGACCACATTAGGTATTATATCTTTTTTGGATGAAGATATTGACCCTTGGGAATTTAATGCTAAAAAAACCTATTTCCAAATTAATTTACCCTGAGGTTCTAGGTGGACATGAATTTGGGGAGAACTATTCCACTGTATTATAAAATTCACATGGTGAAGTTTTTGAATTATTTTTACTATATTATTCTTCATGCCTGTTGAATGTTCAATTTTTCAATTTTGCAATTTTTGAGTTGTGTTTTTATTTTGTTTTGCATGGACCTCTTTTTGATATTATACACTAGGCACACAACTTACAACCTTCCTTTATCAAAAGTATGAAAATAATGACAAATGAATATTTTTGTTCTAAGTAGTTGGAAGGCAAATATATTTTTCTCAAATGTTCTATTGCACAAAAAGATAAAAGGTAAGAGTCAAGACAACAGAAAGAAACAAAATTGCAGCTAGACTGTTTGTATAATTGGACCCTGTCCAGGGGACCTTGACCCACAGTATCATGTACTATATGGACACATGATTTTGCAACTTCCTGGTCCTGCAAGTTAAGCATTAGTGGAGTCCTTCCCCCTCCCTTGACCAATAACATGAGCATTTTCAATCCTGTAAAAAAAAAAAAAACCCACAAAGGTGTATAAACAGAGGCTGTTTCACTGATGGCGTGGCAGCAACTGAGTGACAAACAGAAACCTCCCACACACTGAGCCAATAGCAGACCATGGTGAGAAATGGAGTAAGAAACTCATTAGCAGATTCTTGAAAGCCTTTCATTTTCAAAAAGTTGAACATACCAGCTAGGGATGGGCTTTTTTTTTTTAAGTTTATTTATTTATTTTGAGGGAGAGTGTATGCGTGAGAGGGGGAAGAGTGGGGGGTGGGGAGAGAATCCCAAGCAATTTCTGCACAGTCAGGTCATAGTCTGATGTGAGGCTCAAACTCATGAAATTGTGAGATCATGACCTGAGCTGAAACTAAGAGTTGGATGCTTAACCGACTGAGCCACACTTGGGATGGGCTTTTTAAATATACAAATAATTAGACTATATTCATGGTACATTTATTATATGATTGTTAGAGATGATGTCACAGATATGTAACATTTTTTGTGTGTGTATTCTTACATAAATTATAAAGCAGTCGCTTCCTACATTCATCTAGGGATGAACATTTCATTCAATCAATACATGAAAGAAAGAATCAGAAGATTTCCGTTTGGATAACAAGGTCAACATCTTATTAGATACACTCAGATAACAAGAAATAAAATACAGAAATGCACAGTATGCTCTTCACTTTTGTTTTGATCCAAGAAGTTTGGTTTTTAGTATATCTGATAGAAAAATATAAAAAAGATACAGTATAAGAAAATTGTTGAGTTATTTAAAAGAAACATCCTTCACCTTCTTCATTTGGAGATAAGTATACCCCACTCTCTTGGTTTCTTTTATATAGAATATAGATATATGTGTATATGTCTATATGTTGTATCACCATTCTTCACAACCACCCAAATAACTGAGAGCTGAGATGACCATGAACCCCATCTCTCCTTCTCCAGCTAATTGTTTTGGTGCTTGAAATTGATTAATCTGAGTCTAAAGTGTCATTAGTCTGTCTTCTCAAATTAGCAGTATTTTTCTTCTAACACATATTTGACTTACAATCTTTTAATGGATAATTATGGAAAACGAGACAGCAGTGACCACAGAAAACTTACTTTAGTTAGTCCTTGCAGAAAAGATGCCAATATAAAGAATCTCTTAAATAAGTAACCACAGAACCACGTTTTAATGTATAAAACGATAAAGTAATCCCTTAGTTTAAAAAAAATCAGAGACACCAGAAACTAACGCTCTTGTTTACAAAAGAATGCCAACAAAAAATACAAAAATTAAGATAGAAGGAGAATATCATCATTTTGGAACCACCAGAGCAATAATGACAAGATTCATTGAATAATGCCAAAATCGTTGTACAAAAAGTTGGGAATAGGATAGTTTTATCTCAAAGAATTGTTCTCCTGGTTACTTATTAATTACAAAAGGGAACAGGTACATTTACAAAGAACAAATTTGACAGATGATACTTTACCCAAGGGATCAAACGTGCTGTCAGCAGTAACAGGAGAAACTGAGATGTCCAGGCTTCTGGATGCGATGCTTTTTGAGGAACATATGTAACCTTCATGGCACTCCAGTGACCTTAAATATTTGACTGGAGCTTAATCATGAAGAAGAAACTGTAAACCAAGAATTGAGAGGCATTCTGCAAAACATATGACATTTGATTATTCAAAACTAGAAATATAACAAGAAGACAAAAATAAATTGATGGCTAGGAAACTTCTGCATTAAAGGCAGCTAAATAGACATGATAACTGAATATAATATACCATAGGACCGTGCATTGGGGAAATAAAACATTTTAAATAAAATATTTTCTGTGTGGGAAGGAAGCTGGAAATTCTGAGTGGAATTACTAATAAGTAATGGTGCTGTATCAGAGTAAAACTTCCTGAGTGAGATTTTTATATTATATTTATGCAGGAGGATGTCCTTTTGTTTGAGAGAAGAGGGTGATATACTGCATTAGAAGCAAAGATAAAGCAAATGTGGGGTGCCTGGGTGGCTCAGTCAGCTAAGCATCTGACTGGTTCAGGTCATGACCTCGTCGTTCATGGGTTTGAGCCCTGCGTCAGGCTCTGTGCTGACAGCTCAGAGACTAGAACCTACTTTGGGGTCTCTTTCTCCCACTCTCTGCTCCTTCCTCACTTATGCTCTATCTCTCTCTGTCTCTCAAAATTAAATAAACATTAAAAATTTTAAAAAAAGATGAAACAAATGTGGGAAAATCTTAATAATTAGTGATTTATAGTAAGGAGTTCTTAGGTATTCATTGTACAATGTTTTTCCAATTTACAGTAAGTTTGCACTTTTATTTTTTTATTGTTTTAAGCTTATTAATTTATTTTGAGCGACACAGAGATGTTGAGAGCTGCCGAGTTTTGGCCGCCTCCGGCAAGGACATATCGCTCTCCAGGGAGCAACCAAAAAAACAAGATTTACATCTGGAGGCTAGGAGAGTGCATTTCCTGGTCCAGAATTCAGAGACAGTCATACTGAGCCAGACGAGAAAAGCCAAAATGAACAAAAGACAAACCGCATTTCGGGTTTATGCAGCGCTAATCTTCCCCTGCACAGTATTGCAGAGGAAAGTCTGGGCACTTCCTTTGATGCTGTGTTGGAGTTTCAGTTTCAGTTTCCCCTTTCTCTAATAATCACTTGACTCTTGTTACCTGGCAACCAACCTGGGCCAATTTCCCGCCCCCTAATCCTATAAAGGATTGATTCCCTTTTCAATAAACGCGCTTGATCAGAAACCGCTTGTCTTGCCTCACTCCCTGCGTCTCCCTCCTGCCCTATTTCTCTCTCCCTCCCTCAGGAACGGACCACAAAGATTTACCACCCTGCAGTCTGGGGCGAGGGACCCGACAAGTGGCGCTCGAACGTGTGACTGCGCGACTGAGTGAGAAGGGATCCAGTGAAGAACACCAATCGGTAATAGGAGTCGGCTACACAAAAAATTTACTGTGTAGCCCACCACTCGGGTTTAAATCAGCCGGCCACGCGAATTCTTGAGTTGGCCCACGGCTGGGGGTTTTAAAGCAGCCGCTCTGTGGAAATTTTTGCCACGCAGTCCACGGCTGGAGTTTAAAGGAGTCAGCTACGCAAACGGCAGTGCAGTTCACGACTCGTGTGAAAAAGCAGCCAACTACGTGGGAGCCTGCCACGCAGTTCTCGGCTGGGGTAAGTGATCAGTGATTTTAGGGCAAGAATTAAGCAAATAGTCTAAACAGAGACCCTTAGAGCACAGGGAGTAAAGGTATCCAAGTGTTTTGCTAAAACCTCTGCGGAGGAAAAATGATAGCCTCTGGTGTGTGTGTGTGTGTGTGAGTGAACCTTTGTTTGTCTTTGCGTCACTGTATTATAAGAAATAAGGGATAAGAAATAAGGGATAAGAAATAAGGGATAAGAAATAAGGGATGGGCAATTACAGAGTCTGTTCTACTTGTTTTGGGTTGCTGCAAACGCCCTCCCATAGAGATAGGCAGAGTTGATATGAAGTATGTAAATTAAGTTTTGAGCCATAAAGAGTCTAAAGAAAGAGATCTCTTTATTTCCCAGGTTAACAGCTAAAAGTTTAAAACAGCTAAAAGTTTAAAACTGCCCCATTGCCCAGGGCAACCAGAGGGCCATCAGGTTGCATTCCACTGGGTGGGGAGAAGCCAATTTGCATCACACTAGCTTCTCCCTCTGCCTTAGGTGATAAACAAAGTATCTTACCTGGGTTCAAACAAAACTTATTCAGTGCTTAAGTTTGTTGGTTAAAACAGAAATTTACGTTCTCTCTAAATCTAGCATAAGTCAAATAGGTTCCTATGATCTCTACTCCAACTTTTAACAAGTGTGTGCTAAAAGGAAGTTTAATTTGGTCTGGTCTATAGTTTTTCATGAGTAATTGTTAAAATAGTTTTAAAGGTTCTTAATAAGTTAAAACGTTAAGATTTTACTTAATAATAAATTAAGATTAAATTCATTGGCTGTCTAACAAGTTTAAACTAAAACAAAAGCCACAACTAATGATTAATATATTGGTATGAGGCCTGTAGACGTCTGTGCCTTTTAACTTGTGGCAAAATGACTGGGATATTTAAAACTGTTAAAAAGCTGCTTTATACTTAATTGATTCAAAAGTTTACCATCTAAAGAAAAAAGGTTTTGGTTACTAAGCCCTCAATAGGAGACTAAGATTTCCAAGAGTTAATAGTCTACTAAGTGTAATTTATAAATGGTACAACTGCTCAAAGATGTTCAGTTCCTAAAGTTTTAATGTTTTATTAAAGATCATTACTTAACACCTTTAGTAATAAATATAAATGTCACTAAATTTAATCTGCAACTTAACAGCCTTTACAATTAAAGAGCATTTATGTACTTTAAATGATTTTCAAAAATTATTGGGAGATTTAATTAGCTTTGGCCTCTTTTTAAGCTGTCTACTAGAGATCTTCCTCTGTTTGAGATCTTGCATAAAGACTTTCATCCAAATTGCAAATGAGAGTTAACTCCTTTGGCCCTAAAATCCTTATCTACAGTTAATGAGGCTTTACAAGGGGCCGTGCTTACAAGAATTAATTACAATAAACCTTGGTCTTTAATAATTTTACCAACTAAACATTCTCCCACTGCTTGCCTATGGCAAGAAGAGATATTAAAATGGCTCTATTTATCTGCTACTCCTAAGAAGGTTTTGGCAGAATATCCATCCTTAGTAACAAATAATTATTTATGGGAGAAATAAAAGCAAAAAATTGTCTGCTTAAGAGCCAGCAAAAATTGTTCTTCCGTATTCTAAATTCCAGATTCAAAAATTAATACAGGGATTTTCAGGTTGCTATGATTGGGTATACAGGCAATCTTAGCTTTAATACACCTAAGGACCCTATGTTACAATTTGGCAAATTAAATTCTTTTATTCTGCCCCACAAAAAATAAAACTAAGCCTTTAGAGGATGCCCTTTTAGCATTTACTGATGGGTCCTCTAATGGCCTGGCTTCTAAAATTATTTATAAAAAATCATCTAAACCTAAAATCATTTCTTTTCAAGCTAAAAAACTTCAGCACAGAGAGCTAAACTTGTTGCTGTTATTAAATTATTTCAAAAAAATTCCAGAGAGGTTTAATCTGTGGCTGGTCTCTTTTCAGCAACTGAGACTGCAACAGTACCTGTCTACAAGACAGGAATTTTGGGTTTAACTCATTCTAAATTGCCTGGCCCCCTCTCTGAAATTCATCATCTAAGGCTACAATTTAAGATCACTCGTGAACAGGCACCACAAATAGTAAAACAATGCCCTTCTTGTGTTGTGCATTTACCTGTTCCTCATTTGGGAGTAAATCCTCGAGGACTAGTGCCCAATGCCATCTGGCAAATAGACATAACACACATTTTACAAGGTATAGTAGAACGGGCACATCTATCTTTAAAAAATACCCTTGATAAAATAAAAGGGGGGGCTGGTACCCCATCAAGGGATCTCCCAGAAATCTTTTGCACCATGCACTGTTTATTTTAAATTTTTTAACTTTGTATAAAAAAGGACGCTCAGCTGCTGAGCATCTCTGGCAAAATGAGACACAAAATCTTTTGCTACCGTGCTTTGGAAGGACCCTCTGGATAATAAATGGCATGGTCCAGACCCGGTTTTAATCTGGGGATGAGGATCAGTTTGTGTCTACCAACAAAAAACAGATGCAGTCAGATGGTTGCCGGAGAGACTAATAAAGCAAATTAATCAAAATACTCAGTCCTCCAGGGGAAAAAAATCTCCTTGAGAGAAATCTTTGTCTTTTCTTTAGGACCATGTTGGGAAAAGAAGCTTCAAAGGAACCTGGAGAAGAGGAGAAGAAACACATCGACAGTCCTTTCTTCGTGAATTTCATGGACTTTTACCCTATCTCTTCCTGTTGTTAAGACCTATTGCGGTTTTATTGATCTTGGTGCCCTTGGGCCCTGTTCTATTCAGTAAGTCATGGCTCTCCTAAGGCAGCAAATAGGCGCAATCTATGTTGGTCTAGCCCTGGGCTCTGGGAAAAAAAAAAGCTCTCCAGCTCAGATGGGTGTGGTTTGGTGTGGGCAGATCTTGCTTCGCCTTGAGTCCCGACACCCCATTGTTATCCTCAATGGGGAAAAACTGAGAGCTTTTCCCGAGATCAGGGACACAACAGGGATGTCGACTCTCACCACTGTTGTTTAATATAGTGCTGGAAGTCCTAGCATCAACAATCAGACAACAAAAGGAAATAAAAAGCATCCGAATTGGCAAAGATAAAGTCAAACTTTAACGTTTCCATGTAGAGACATGATACTCTATATGGAAAACCTGACTGACTCCACCAGAAGCTTACTAGAACTGATCCATGCATTCAGCAAAGTCGCAGTGTACAAAATCAACGTACTGAAATTGATTGCATTTTTATACACCAATAATGAAGCAAGAGAAATCAAGAAACTGATCCCATTCACAATTGCACAAAAAAATCATAAAATACCTAGGAATAAATCTAACCAAGGATGTAAAAGATCTGTATGATGAAAACTATAAAAAACTTATGAAAGAAATTGAAGAAGACACAGAGAAATGGAAAAACATTCCATGCTCATGGATCAGAAAAGTAAAAATTGTTAAAATGTCATTATTACACCCAAAGCAATTTACACATTCAGTGCAATCCCAATAAAAATTGCATAAGCAATCTTCTCAAAGCTAGAACAAACCATCCTAAAATTTGTATGGAACCACAAAAGACCATGAATAGCCAAAGCAATATTGAAAAAGAAAACCAAAATGGGAGGCATCACAATCCCAGACTTTAGCCTCTATTGCAAAGCTGTAATCATCAAGACAGTATGGCACAAAAACAGACACATAGGCCAAGAAATAGAACAGAGAACCCAGAATTGAACCCAAAATGTATGTCCAATTAATCTTTGACAAAGCAGGAAAGAGTATCCAATGGAAAAAGTCAGTCTCTTTAACAGGTGGTGCTGGAAGAACTGGACAGCAACATGCAAAAGAATGAAACTAGACCACTTCCTTACACCATACACACAATAAGCTCAAAATAGATGAAGGACCTGAATGTGAGACAGGAAACCATCAAAACCCTAGAGGAGAAAGCAGGAAACAACCTTCTTGACCTCAACCACAGCAATTTCCTACTTGACACATCCCAAAGGCAAGGGAATCAAGAACCAAAATAAACTATTGGGACCTTATCAAGAATAGAAAACTTCTGCACTGCAAAGGAAACAATCAAGAAAACTAACAGGCAATCGGTGGAATGGGAAAAGGTAGTTGCAAATGAATATCAGATAAAGGGCTACTATCCAAAATCTTTAAGGAACTCACCAAACTACACCTGAAAAACAAATAATCAAATGAAGAAATGGGCAAAAGACATGAATAGACACTTCTCCAAAGAGGACATCCAGATGGCCAGCAGGCACATGAAACGGTGCTCAGCGTCACTCAGCATCAGGGAAATACAAATCAAAACTACACTGATATACCACCTCACACCAGTCAGAGTAGCTAAAATGAACAAATCAAGAGACTATAGATGCTGGTGAGGATGTGGAGAAACAGGCACCCTCCCACACTGTTGGTGGGAATGTTAATTGGTACAACCCCTCTGGAAAACAGTGTGGAGATTCCACAAAAAACTATCAGTAGAACTCCCCTATAACCCAGCAATAGCACTGCTGGGGAATCTACCCAAGGGATATAAAAGTGCTGATGCATTGGAGCACATGTACCCCAATGTTCATAGCAGCACTGTCAACAATAGCCAAATCATGGAAAGAGCCCAAGTGTCCATCACCTGATGAATGGATCAAGAAGATGTGGGGTATATATATATATATATATATACACACAGTGGAATACTACATGGCAATGAGAAAAAATGAAATCTGGCCATTTGTAGGAAAGTGGATGGACCTTGAGGGTGTCATGCTAAGTGAAATAAGTCAGGCGGAAAAGGACAGATACCATATGTTTTACTTATAAGTGTAACAGGAGAAATTTAGCAGAGGACCATGGGGAAGGGAAAGGGGAAAATAGTTGGGGAGAGGGAGGGAGGCAAACCATGAGAGATTCTTGAATACTGAGAGCAAACTGAGGGCTGATGGGGGAGGGGAAGAACGGAAGGGGGTAATGGGCATGGAGAAGGGCACTTGTGGGGATGAGCACTGGGTGTTATATGGAAACCAACTTGACAATAAACTATAAAAGAAAAAAAATAGAAAATACCAGTATCAGTGCTGCTTTTTGTATTATTACAAACCAAATCAAGACACCATTGAAGTATTTATTGAAAACATACTAAGCTGTAAGTTTGCTTTGGTTTTTATTTTCAAAATTATTGAGAAAAGAATAATGTATTTCCAATACAAGAAAAGGTATTCTTTACATTGTTTTCTTTTGCAGATCCTGTACTGCTTTTCCAAATCTGTCTAAATATAAAAAGAAAAAAATCATCACTACAAATTTTATGCATTGTTCTAAACAAAATGTAAAGCACAGAGTGTTAATTCAAAGCTAAATTTAAAAGTAGTAGCCAAAGATGACCTTAACTTTAGATATACGCCAATTTAACATGATTGACATTTTTACGAAAAACACATAAGAGTTTTTGAAAAATAGAATAAATAGGAAATACTTTTCTATTGAATTGGTACTGGCCAGAATATACTTCTGTAGACACTGCATAAAATTCTTAATGCTGTTTATGTTTCTGAATTCAAATTCGAGGCCAGATGAGAGGGTTTTCCCCCTCCTATTCATTCTCTTTTTCCATCCTTTGCATTTATTAGTAATGATGGAGGACTTTGTGCCATTGGTGCTACTTGTACATTGACAGTTCAGAACTCTCTAGATCTTCGCTGCATTTGCTTTGCCATTTATTTACTCACCTTTGTGTGTGTGCATGTAGTGCGGGGGGGACACACTGGACAGGGTCTGAAAATCTACCTTTTAGCAAATTGCACTTGCTGTGCAACTCAAATGCAAGCAAGAAGCCTGGAAGTAGGAGGAAGGAAAGTGGAAGCTCCTGTCCATATGTGTATGGAGATCCCTCAGAGAGTTAAGAAAATTCAGATCGGGAAGCAGCTTTAAGGGATAATTGTGGAAACCACACTGGGCTTTGATTTCAATCAAACAGGGAAGAACAGGGCAAAAGAGACGGAGATTTTTTACCCAGACAGAAAGGATGGAATTTAAGTTTACTAAAAGTTGCTAGTCAAATGGGGGGGATGGTAAAGTATTTTTCACCAGAAGAGAGAAGGAGAAAACTCAGCATTGAGAAGTTTACCGTAAAGAGGAAGAGAGATGAGGTACCACATCAGCCAAGTGAGAAGAGATACTTTCGTCACATTTAAATGTCCCGGAAGAGAGGGAAAAGTTTGAGCAAATAAAAATAAGAAGATGCTTTTTTTTCTCTTTTCTTCTTTATTAAGTAAAAGAAAAGCAAGAAATGGAGAGATCTTGCTTGCTCTCCTTCCTTTCTGTTTCTCTCTTTTCTCTCTCTCTCTCTAACACCCAAAGGCACTGTGGGGAATTAAATAAAAGTGTGGGCGCCAAGAAAGAGGAATTGAAATGGAAGTGGAAACATTAAGAAACGTTAGGAAATTTGCTAGTTATTTTTGAGCCTTGGTTTAATTATGAGGCAGATAAAAAAAGATGCAGCTTTGGAAGACTGTCTTTCCCTTGATTTTGCTCTCCTCACCACCTGCCCCCCCCTCGCCCCCCCCACACAGGACCCCCTCTTCCTCTCTTCTTTACTGTTGTTGCCAGCCTGGACTGTTCTTCCTGGATTAGCCCCACTTCTTACCAGTCTGTTCTCAACCCAAATCAGCTAATGCCTCTGCCCTTAGAAGTTCAAACACTGGGGCGCCTGGATGGCTCATTAAGCCTCAGACTTCAACTCGGCTCATGACCTCAAGGTTTGTGAGTTGCAGCCCTGAGCACAGAGCCTGCTACGGATTCTCTGTCTCTCTCTCTCTGCCCCTTCCCTGCTCTTTTTCTCCCTCTCTCTCAAAAATAAATAGCTGAACAAACAAACAAAAAAGTTCAAACAGTGGATAACTGATAATCAGGCCTATTTAGCGCTGTAATCTGTTACCCTGCTCACCAAAAGGTTCTACAGCTGCCGTGGAAAGATTGTAAGAAGAAAGGATGGAAGGCCAGAAAAGGAAGGCAAGGTGAACAGGCAAGTTAGCTGTTATTCCTCTTAGGAATAATTGAATTTTAAAAACTGCAGTTGTCATTTAACCCCCAAGAAAAGATTGTTCATTGAGAAATCCATCCGTCATGAGATTGACTGTCTTCCTGAAATCTTTGATTGATGGGGAAATACCCAGGACTTTCATTTACATCCCTTGAAATTTCTTACTTTGCTCCATATAACATTGGTTGAACTTACAGTATCGAGTTTCCAAGAAACTATACGTAAAGTATATCTAACCATGTTAATTAATAGTCAGTGTTGTAAAATATTAAGGCAACTCTAAAAGGCTCCATACATGCAGTTCCTAAGTTGTGTCAAGAGGTGGCGCACATTATACACAATAACGTATTTTCTCACTTCTTATTTAATCTAATAAATTCTAATAATTTCTCAAAAATGTTGATATGGAAAAATTACTGACCTTTGTGCTTTATTGATTTTGTATGCTTTCAGCAATCATTACGTCTTGAGGAGAAATTTTCTAATGTTTTGTTATTTTCATTGATTACTATTTCTGTTTAAAACAGATTTATCTGTTACTAAGAAAGTCACTTCAGCCAAGAAAAGACATCTTTACCCCCAAAATTTCACTTCAACTGCATTTGGATTCAAAGTGGTAGAAAGAGAGAGGTAGAAATGAAAGCTAAGGAAATTCTCTTCCACACCATGGAAGTGTCAACTAGGCTGGTCAGGGGTGATTCTAAAACCACAGATATCTGTAGAGATTGTCTCTTTAATTCCAAGAAAAAGATTTTCTAATTATATATTTTAGTTACCCTCTCTGGTGCCCTCCCATCAGTCCATAGATACCCATAGCAGACATCTGCTAGCATTTTTGGTTTGCACATTATGTGTTTTATGAGGCAAAACATAGCAACACAAACATTTATATTACCCCCCCCGTTTTACAACCTCAACTGCTGTATTTTATATAAAGGCCACAAAATGAACATGGGTCCGGATGAAAATTTGGATATACCTCCAGGACTCCACATGTGGAAGTTGAGAATGGAGCAGACTGAGAAACCAAAAGGGTGTGCTGACAAAGGTAGGGAAGGAGTGAACCCCTCGAAACAGTTACCATTTTCATTCCCCCAGGCTAGAAATTAGCCAAGGGAAAGGGAGATTCTTTTTTTCATTTGGGATATTTGATTTCCAATAATAATTGGATATATGTAATAGAGTTTTGTTACATTAGGAATGAAGTAATTTGTATGGAGTTGAACAAAAATAGTTGTAAAATATCACTGCCTGCTAGAATCTACTTTTCAGCTTTATTTTGTTTGGATTTTTGTTGTTGTTGTTGTTGCCCCTACAATTTGGTTTTTTTTTTAAATACAGCAAAACTTGTTTGATGTTCCCTAAAATGTTTCTATAAAGATCAGTATTCAATGCAAGAGCCATTTGCCAAAATTCCGTAGTGTTTACTTCAGTCAGGAAAGTAAGACATTTGCTTTGTCTTTTAGGCTGAGGTGTCATTTATTAAACCAATTTTCAGCCTCCCCAAAGGAATATTTCA
>NC_043700.1:67563168-67564643 GCF_006229205.1 Suricata suricatta
AGGAAGTCTGCAATACAGCACAGAGGATGAGATGGCCTTTGAAATGGAAATAGCAGGTTCTTGGTCTGGCCTTGCCTCTTGTCACCTGGGTTACTGTTCAGAAACTGGGTTAAGGTTCATAATCTTTCTAGTATTTGGTTCCTCTTCTGTCAGATGGAGAACAGTATTTCCTCATGAGTTTGTTGTATTAAGTGAAATAATACCGGGGATGGCTTAGCGCATCATCTGAACCATGCATGTGTTATGCCCAGATTTTTAATATCATCCCCAAGAACCAGAGATCACCAGGGAGACCGAGTCACGCATGCAAAAGCAATGGGCTTTATTATTATTATGGGTTTAGGCTCGCCAGACCTAAGCTCAGGCTCACAGACTTTACCTGCACAGTGGATCCATACTGACAGCCCCAACAGAGGCGGGGTAGCTTTTATGGGTTTGGGAAGGGGGAGTTACAGGAAATTGCGACACAGGTACAGGGGTCCAATCACTATCGCCTATCAATATTGGCAGTAACTTTAACCATACATTGATACTTTTGTCGGGACCCAATCACAACATTTAGAGTATTGACCAATTACAGAATGGGCCCGGGACCCTCATGTAGGGCGTGACTAGCCTCAAGCAATAGGAGCAATCGGTGATTATCTATAGCATCTATCTTTACACCTGCCCTTAGAAATAAATGTTAAGGGTGTTAGCTGGCCTTTTCTGATTGGGTGTTACAAGGGTTGTCCCTCCTTTCTTGGGCTACGTGTGCCCTTCTATTGTCTAATGATTCTGAGAAGCCGAATTCAGACCTGCATCCTTACACGTGATCAGTATTCAGTCAGTATTACCTATTTTTATTATTCTGCTATTTAAGTAGTGATGTGGCAAATGGTGAAATATTTGGGGATTTTAAAAAATTGTCTAAAATTCTCATTTAAGAAATGAGTTCTTAATGGCCTCACAAATGCTTATAATTAAGTGAATTGACTTATATTCTTTGCTTCAATTCAAGAAGTATCATTTCTTTCAACTGATCAGCATTAAAAATTTGTTTCTAAAAGGTTTCAAGTGTGGCTTATCATTAAATCATTGCTTAATACTTCAAAGGTCCCAATCAATTAGATGAGGTTACATCTTGATATATAAAAGGCACTTAAAAACATTTTCTAAGGGACTCCATTTCATTTGCAAAGTCTTAGGACACAATTACAAATTATAGTATGATTATTTTACAGGCTAGTCACTTAGCAGGAAATTATATATTAATCTAATTAGCCTAACTCTAGACAAAAATTTTACAATAGTCTCACATCGTGTTGCTTTTAATATTGAATTAGGCAATATATATATAAATTAACTGGCCCAGTCCCTGGGCAAAAATCAGAAATATAAGTAAAACTATTGTGGGTGCCTGGGTAGATCTCACAGATCATGGGTTCAAGCCCCACATGGCTCTGTGCTAACAGCTCAGAGCCTGGAGCCTGATT
>NC_043700.1:67564743-67566220 GCF_006229205.1 Suricata suricatta
AATCAGGCTCCAGGCTCTGAGCTGTTAGCACAGAGCCATGTGGGGCTTGAACCCATGATCTGTGAGATCTACCCAGGCACCCACAATAGTTTTACTTATATTTCTGATTTTTGCCCAGGGACTGGGCCAGTTAATTTATATATATATTGCCTAATTCAATATTAAAAGCAACACAATGTGAGACTATTGTAAAATTTTTGTCTAGAGTTAGGCTAATCAGATTAATATATAATTTCCTACTAAGTGACTAGCCTGTAAAATAATCATACTATAATTTGTAATTGTGTCCTAAGACTTTGCAAATGAAATGGAGTCCCTTAGAAAATGTTTTTAAGTGCCTTTTATATATCAAGATGTAACCTCATCTAATTGATTGGGACCTTTGAAGTATTAAGCAATGATTTAATGATAAGCCACACTTGAAACCTTTTAGAAACAAATTTTTAATGCTGATCAGTTGAAAGAAATGATACTTCTTGAATTGAAGCAAAGAATATAAGTCAATTCACTTAATTATAAGCATTTGTGAGGCCATTAAGAACTCATTTCTTAAATGAGAATTTTAGACAATTTTTAAAAATCCCCGAATATTTCACCATTTGCCACATCACTACTTAAATAGCAGAATAATAAAAATAGGTAATACTGACTGAATACTGATCATGTGTAAGGATGCAGGTCTGAATTCGGCTTCTCAGAATCATTAGACAATAGAAGGGCACACGTAGCCTAAGAAAGGAGGGACAACCCTTGTAACACCCAATCAGAAAAGGCCAGCTAACACCCTTAACATTTATTTATAAGGGCAGTTGTAAAGATAGATGCTATAGATAATCACCTATTGCTCCCATTGCTTGAGGCTAGTCACGCCCTACGTGAGGGTCCTGGGCCCATTCTGTAATTGGTCAATACTCTAAATGTTGTGATTGGGTCCCGACAAAAGTATCAATGTATGGTTAAAGTTACTGCCAATATTGATAGGCGATAGTGATTGGACCCCTGTACCTGTGTCACAATTTCCTGTAACTCCCCCTTCCCAAACCCATAAAAGCCCTACCCCGCCTCTGTTGGGGCTCTCAGCATGGATCCACTGCGCAGGTAAAGTCTGTGAGCCTGAGCTTAGGTCTGGCGAGCCTAAGCCCATAATAATAATAAAGCCCATTGCTTTTGCATGCGTGACTCCGTCTCCCTGGTGATCTCTGGTTCTTGGGGATGATATTAAAAATCTGGGCATAACACATGCATGGTTCAGATGATGTGCCAAGCCATCCCCGGTATTATTTCACTTAATACAACAAACTCATGAGGAAATACTGTTCTCCATCTGACAGAAGAGGAACCAAATACTAGAAAGATTATGAGCCTTAACCCAGTTTCTGAACAGTAACCCAGGTGACAAGAGGCAAGGCCAGACCAAGAACCTGCTATTTCCATTTCAAAGGCCATCTCATCCTCTGTGCTGTATTGCAGACTTCCT
>NC_043700.1:67566320-67574713 GCF_006229205.1 Suricata suricatta
TCAACACGTCTACTTAATTCCTAAGGAAGTCATGTAACTCAAGATGGATTTTGAATGTTTATGTGTTACACGTGAGAAGGGTAGCCTGTTCAAACTTCTTTGAGGTGTGTGTTTCACAGATTGCATTAAGGTTTTCTAACTCATTAGTTTAATTATTTTGTTCAACTTAAGGACTCTTGGAAAAGATAAAGCTATGCCTTTCCAAGAAACCACTGCCTTCTCCCAGTGACCGAAGGAAGTTTGACCATGACTTTGCCATCTCCACATCCTTCCATGGAGTACACAATATCGTTCGCAACCAGAGCAAAATTCGCAAGCTGATCTGGTTGGTGGTGGTCCTGGGCTCAGTCTCACTCGTGGTCTGGCAAATCTATAGTCGTTTGGTCAACTACTTTACATGGCCCACCACAACGTCCATAGAGGTTCAGTATGTGGAGAAGATCGAGTTCCCAGCTGTGACGTTTTGTAATTTAAACAGGTAAAAATTACTCTTTTAGTAGTAATATGTCTCCATAATTTTGCTAGTGCAACCTTGCTTGTATAACTGACATTGGATTTTATTATGTGATATTTAATGTATATAAAGCCTTTGAAATTCTTAAATTATACTTTAAAACACAAATTTAGGAGGGCAAAGGGGCTTGTTTGATTTCTTTAATTTTTCTTTCTTTCCTTTCTTCTTTCTTTCCACAATTATTTGCTAGGCATCACAGAAAATCCTGTGGTTGGATAAATGTAAAAGTCTAGATCTTTGCCCTTAAAAAGCTTGTTAATTAGGAAAAGAAGAGAGAAACATAAACAGTCACTATGCAATATGCATGGTAATTGTGCAGTGCCATAAAGGTATTTGCAGGGGCTCAGAAAGCACAGGGGACGGGGACAGTCTCTGTCTGGGGGTCATGGAAGTCTCAGTATCAAGGTGCCCAGGCAGTTTCTAGGCGGAGATAAGGAAGAACCTGAAGAGGGAGCCCGTGTGCAAAAGGAGTATGGAGACTGGGAATGTTCAGATGTGCACATGACGAGACCCTTAATGTAAGCAAGGCAGGACCAGCACCAGGGATGTGTGGCCTGTGCAGTCACACAGGGCCCGAAGCTCAGAAGAGCCTTGCACTTGACTTAATACTCCACTGTGCTTGAGTCCTTAATTACAACTCCCTACAGAAAACTGCAATTCAATGACTGTATCGAGTCTTCTGTAGGAGGGCGGCTGTCCCCCTGAGGCCTTCCAGGAAAAGCCCTGTAATTGCCGATGGGTGAGCCTGAAAGACTACAGCGGGATTTACCTGAGAGATGGGGGGGGGGGGGTGATTTCCTTAAGATCCACCACTGACCACTACTTGATCATGGATAAGTCATTTAATCTTCTTAGCTTCAATTCTGTGTACGTAAAATGATATAATATTATCAACACATTTCCTGTTACATTGGATGAGGTAATACATACACCATTTTGTCTCATTCCTGGGGTCTTTCTTGGACAGGTATTCAATATATACTAGATATTACAGCATGCTTGTGTGATATGTTAGATATGTGTCAAGGTATGTGTCAAGATCCAAAGAGTAAAAGCAAGTCAACCCCATCCGCCAAAGATTTTCAATATGACTGCCTTGTTAAGTGGTCTGTGTTCTAACACAAGCAAAAGTTGGTTGAAGATATCTGTTATTAAAATAAAATGTATATACTATTTTAAGAATGGCAGTGTGAGGAATTTCACAGATCATCCCTTCAGAGAAATAACTGTAATTGATAAAAAAATTTTTTTAAGTAACCATTGAGAGGTAAATCTCCAAAATATAAGCAAAACCCCACAAAATGTAATAACCCATTTAAAAAATGTACTAAGGATTTGAGTAGACATTTTTTCAAGGAAAACAAACAAATGGCAAATAGGTATATGGAAAAAAATGCTCAACATCACTAACCATCAGAGAAATGTAAATAAATACCACAATTATATATCACCTCACACCTATCAGGATGGCTATTGTCAAAAAACAAAAACAAAAAAAACAAACAAACCAAATAAAAAAAAAAACAAACACAGCAAGTGTTGGTGAGGATGTGAGCAAATGGAAATCTTTGTGCAGTGTGGGAGGCTCGTACAAGGGAACTTCAGCATGGTAAACAGTGTAGAGGCTTCTCAAAAAATTAAGATTTACCATATGATCCAGCAGGTTCACTTCTAAGTATGTATCCAAACGAATTTAAAACAAGATCTCTAAGAAATACTAACACTCCCATACTGGTTGCAACAGTATTCATATCATTGAAGGTGTGGGAATAATCTAAATGCCGATTATCAATGGATAAGATGAATAAAGAAAATGTGGTATGTGCATACACTGAAATATTAGCCAGTCTTAAAAAGGAGGAGGTTCTGCAATATGAAACGACATGGATGAACCTTGAGGACACTGTATTAACTGAAATAAGCCCATCACAGAAACGCAGATACTACATGATTCCACTTATAGGTTTCTGAAATAGTCAAATTTATTGACTCAAAGAGTGGAATGGTGGTGGCCGAAGACTGAAGGGATGGGAAGTGGAAATGGGAAGTTAGTAATCAATATGCAAAAAAACTTCAGTTATACAGGATCAATAGGTTTTAGGGATATGCTGTGACACATTGTGCCTGTAATCCACAATACAATATTGTATACTTAGATTTGTTAAGAGAATAGATCTCCTGTTAAGTGTTGCTACCACATAAAATAAAGTTTTAAAAAAACTAGTAGCAAAAAAAAAAGAAAATCATTGTATCTACTACAATAATTAGAATATGATATGGGGCTGCTGGGTGGCTCAGCTGGTTGAGCATCTGACTTTGGCTCCGGTCATGATCTCATGGGTTTGTAAGTTCGAGCCTCGCATCAGTCTCAGAGCCTGGAGCCTGCTTCAGATTCTGGGTCTCCCTCTCTCTCTGCCCCTCCCCTGCTCATGCCATCTCTCTCTCTCTCTCTCTCTCTCTCAAAAATAAATAAACACCTAAAATTTTTACAAAACATATATATATATATATATATACACATATAATAAAATGTACCTAAATATATGTTTTAAAGCAACCATTATAACTATCTGGAAATTATCCTCAGAGAAAACAGCAAATGAAGAACACTTATTTTTAAAAAATCTACTAATCTCAATAAACAGTGAAAGTCTCTAAAACTTGAGCCACAAACCACTCCCTTCTTCTGTTCTGTCTCAGCATAACAGAAGCCACATCCTATGCGGGTGTGACCAAAAAGGGCCCTTGCTCCTCCCAGTGTCCAGGCAAGGGCTACATTGTGCCCCAAGAAATGCAGGCTCTTAACACTTCTCATCCAATTCAACTTCATGTTGCAAAGACTAAATTCCAGATGAGTACGAGTAAGAGATTGGGAGTTTCCTTCCTCTATGTTCTCCCCCTGGCGTGTAAACTGGAATACTCAATTACCTTCACCTCAGCCTGCTCAAGGATAGAGTTTCCACATGGAGAGAGGTACGGTCATAACACTCAATCTGTTTTCTTCCATTAAAAATAGAAATAAATAGGGGTACCAGGGTGGCTCGGTCGGTTAAGCATCCGACTTTGGCTCAGGTCATGATCTCATGGTTTGTGAGTTTGAGTACCGCATCGGACTCTGTCCTGACGGCTCACAGTCTGGAGCCTGTTATGGATTCTGTGTCTCTCTCTCTCTGCCCCTCCCTGTCAAAGATTTATTTTAGTGAGAGATCTGGTAAGATATTAAAATTGGCTCATTGGAGATCCAACCAGCAGACATTCTTCCCCATTTTTCCTCTCCATAAAATGATCTGCAAAATATACATTTCTTGTTATTACATGGTAGACTTAAATCTGTTTTGGTGGGATTCAATGAAGGGCTAAGTCAGGCATCAACTTGGACATTGGTTGAAGCATATACATTTGGGTTACATAACCTGGGATGTGTAGTAAGAGGCATTAATCTACACAAGAAGGCTACATTTTTAATTGGCTATCACTTATTAACTTATTTAAATATATCAATGTGTTTTTGTTATATTTTATTTTGTTAGCCTCTTACCAGTTTATGTTAAATAAAAGAGTAAGGCACACTGAAAGATTAGAAGGTTTTGAAATTTGAATTAAAGCTGAAAATAAACTCAGAGCAAGACACTTTGGTTTTATGCTGAACAATATGTCTCACAATTTTTTTTTTTACTTCCTTTGTTCCAAATAGTGTTAGACTTTATTCATTAAGTTTATTTGCCTTAATCGCCCTCATGGTCTCAACTATTGTTAAGTAATACAAAACATTTTAAAAGAATATTTTAAAATGCCTTCTCTTTTCCTCCTTTTATCTATTGTATTCATACCTCCTACACATCTGATAATTCCTTCATTTCTCTGCATAATCATTTTGCAAAGACTCTAGTGAACATCATATGAAGTAGTATTGATGATTAGCTTGGGTAGGAACCCCAAAGCTGCAAGGTTTTGGAGCCGTTCCCTGGTATTTGGTCATCATCCAGGGAGCAGAAAACTGAAGGGAATTGAAGGGCCATCTCTCAGTTAGGGTTAACACTGTGACTCTCCCCCAAATCCTTTGCAAATGGAGACTGCTAACTCCTCAAAGATCACTCCAAACACTTTGACCAGGAAAAGCAAGGTTGTTGGCTGCTCTAATACAGTTAGTAGTATACCACCATGAGTTATCAGTGTTTTTAAGGGAAGAGGAAGTCACAGGAGGCTACATATAGGATTCTAGAACCTGGGCTGGTGGAGTTAAGACAGGCCCTGCAAGGGTCGGAGCTGGGTAAGGAGGATACTCTCTTAGGACCCTGCTATTGAAGCAGTTTCTCATCTCTGAAAGGATGTATGTTGGCTTGGGTTTGTTTTTTATTTTCTATGTCTTGTTTTGTGTGTGTTCTTCCTCAACTGAGAAAAGGTTTAATGTAGCTTATATAAGAAAGTAAACATATACAAGAAATATTTCAAAGTGAAGATAAAATATAAAATCTGGGCCATAAAGGAAGTCCAAGAATGTGGTTACATACAAACAATCCATGTGCCACATGGCTCTGTGTACTTAACCGGAAGTGGATACACATTTCATTGTATGCTTTCACACAGTGAATTTGAATGGAACGTGTTTGTTCAGTTTCAAGATTTTAATATGCCAAAATATGAAAATACCGGTCACATTTTACAAAGAGTATAGAGCACATATTTAAACAAACATACATAAGGCAACAAGAAGTTGATCAGCAGAATAAGGGAATTACATAGTACATACTGCGGGTAGGACAAATAGATTACTTCCTTAGCTGCCAGGAAAATACTTTGACAATCCATGAGGGATTTATTTAATGAATATTTACCTGCCTTTCACTGCATTCTAGGCACTCTTCTAAATTTTTTAGAAAAAATAACTTATTCATCAAATAGCATTTTGAGATAGGTTTTTATTTATTTAAAAAAATTTTTTTAATGTTTTATTTATTTTTAATACAGAGAGAGACAGAGCATGAGAGGGGGAGGGGCAGAGAGAGAAGGAGACACAGAATCAGAAGCAGGCTCCAGGCTCTGAGCTAGCTGTCAGCACAGAGCCCGACGCGGGGCTCGAACCCACAAACGTGAGATCTGACCTGAGCCGAAGCCGGAGGCTTAACCGACTGAGCCACCCAGGCGCCCCGGTTTTTTAATATACACCAATTTTACACATGAAGAAACTGAGTCACAGTGAGATGAAGAAGTTGGTTAAGTGATACAATTAAGTGGCTGTAACAACCAGGGCTCAATGGGAGAAAAAGAAGCACCATGAGTGACAGAGAATGAGGGATTTATTCTGGGGATAAAGTCCACTACACTAGGGGCTGGTTAAGCAGTCTTTGTATGTCTCTTGCCTCTGTTTCTGGGCTTGAAGTCAGCAACATCAGCAGTCAGAAAGGAAGACAGATCTGAAGTGAAGGAAACAATCACAAACTAGAAATGCGTGTCTCTCTTTTGCACAACCCCTGCTCTGGGTAGTGCAGGAGACCTGCAGGAGAGGCTGACACCTTCTCTGCATTGTAGTCTCCCTTGACTCAAGATTTGAAGAAGCGTAAGGAGGCCAGGGAGCTCCTGGCTGCTATTCCATACCAACAAGTAGTGTCAGGATATCTACAACAATGTGTGTATGAGACCGAAGCTCCTACCCTATGATGAACTCAGATTGTAACCAGATAAATCCAAGGAAGAAAATGTTGGAAAACAGCTCCAACATAATCACATGGACACAGCTCAAAGCCACAACAATGACAGAGCTGGGATTTGAACCCAGGAAATCTGGCCCCTAAGTCTATATTCTTAGGACCCGCGCATACCCATTCTCTGCGTGTTGGGTCTTGAAGATACATTAGGATGTATCCAGATCAAGGTCTGGGAAGTATTCTAAGTAAATGAAACTATATGTACAAATGCAAGGTAAATTGCAGGATGTGACAAAGACCTCTTAGGGATTCAGTTTTGCTTGAATGTATTTGAACAAAGGAGAATGTAGCAGATAAGCCTGAGAAGTTGATGGCGTCCAGATGTTTGATAGCTGTCTTCTAGATAATCACAAGTTTTTGCTATTCTAAATATTGCCTTTATTTCTACTAATAGGTTCCAAACTGATGCTGCAGCCAAATTTAGTATTATTTTTCTCTTATGGAATATTGTATCCAAAGTCCTCCATCTTCAGGAAATCCGGTCCAATTATACTGGCTTTAAAGATGCTATTGATTTTCTTGCAAGTTATCAAAACTTCAGCATTACAGAGTTTGTAAAAAAAAATGGTTTTTATCTCAACAGTAGCACTTTGTTGGAATGTGACTTTTTTGGAAAGCCATGTGGCCCACAGGTAATGATTCGATATTTCTTCTGATATCATCAACATAATAAACTACTGTACTGTGCTGCTTCACACTGAGATCAAGTTTACTTTTGTAGGGAATCAATCTAAACTTGCTCAAAGATTGTATTTTGTTAGCTGAGCCTTATGACACCAGGGGATATGAGATATATTTCTTTTCTCAAGTATTTTAGATAAGAAAAGCTAGAGAATAGAAATCTTTGATTACCTTTATTAAAAGATAATATTTCCAAAAGAAAAACAATTTATACCCAAGGGGACATTTTAATTTTTCTCATTCTTAAATAACTTATTCTAAGATAGCATTTTTATTATCATTAAGGAGACTTCATTCAGGTTTTTGTTTGTTTGTTTTTTTGTTTGTTTGGGGACTACAGAAAATGAGTAGGCACCAGCATTTGACTATGAAAATTATATAAATTTCTCTGATCTCTTATAACGTCCTGTTTTTGTCCTGTATAGAATTAATTTATACTTAAGATGAAGTGTCAGATATACCTGAAACTACTAACAAAGTCACTTTGACATCCTGTTTCCTGTATCCGCAATGCTGTAACATGTGTTTTCAGGTGACTCTAAGTAAACCACAAATTCATGATTCTGGGACACAATTTCTTATCCTTTTGGTAGCCTTCTTTAGCACACAGAAAACAGAAAAAAAAAGTTTTACAGACATCTGACAGAGATGAACCCTGCTCTACTTTTAATTTAGAAAGAAATTTCTTCTGTGTTTCTTGTTATTTACCTACCAACATATTTCAACTTGTCCCCAAGAAATTTTAGAGTAGACATGTACTAGTTCTCTTTCAGTTGCAAATTACAGAAACCTGGCTCTGACCACTAAAGAGTAAGAAGAATGAATTGGTTTAATTAACAGGGAACTGTTAAGAGTAGGGCTGGCTTTGGGAAAGTCTCCACCAAGAAACTTTAACAACGTATTAACGTTCTCACTCTATCTTATGACTCAGATTGGCTGTTTCCCGTGTTAGTTCTCCCCTCCCAGAACCATGATGACTTCTGGCAACTCTAACCTCTCATTATCATAGGTTCATACTCTAGTATCCTCTTAGTAATTCCATGAACGACTGATCAGTTTTTCTTGGTACACATGTCAATTCCTAAATCAATCTCCAAAGTGAGGGAGTAGGATATTTAGATGGGCCCAGTGTTTGACATTTGGGCACCTCTGTAGCAGGGATGGTTGGAAGAGGAAGAACATCAAAAAAGCAGAGAGAGCAATGTAATTGTCTGCCCCAACATAGCGGGTAAGGGGTGGCTCCTGGAAGAGAGGATCTGAGAGCCTTCTCCTTAGGTAAAGATATATGTTTCCATGAATCCTTACTAAACATAAAACAAATAAACTATCCATAGAACTCCCCTATGACCCAGCAGTAGCACTGCTAGGGATTTACCCAGGGGATAAAGAAGTGCTGATGCATAGGAGCACATGTACCCCAATGTTCATAGCGGCACTTTCTACAATAGCCAAATCATGGAAAGAGCCTAAATGTCCATCAACTGATGAATGGA